>NC_090891.1:38193515-38196015 GCF_036669925.1 Montipora capricornis | reverse complement strand
AATAACTCTAGCACAGTAGCAACGACTTGTACAAATTTCATGTGCAAGACAAGTAAAGTTGGTAATTGATCGGAAATGAGTTTCTCCGAGGTTAAATCTTAGCAAATAACGATTTAAAAAAACTGGCATCGGCAGAATTCTGGATGCTGCCTTTGGAAGTGTTTATAGATCTAGAGGCAGCTAGCATCGAATACTATTCGAGACTTGACGCCTCGTTGTAACTTAAAATTTAACCGGCAAATTTGAAATTCCTTACCGTGGCAGCTTTCTGGACTAGCTAAAGAAAGCAACTCCATCGTAAGAATCGATGTTTTCAGTGACAGAGATAAGATAAGTTGATTGTTGGTTTTTTTGTCGACGTGCTCCCTCTGTTAGTTTGAACGCACTGATGAAGAACTAGTGAAACCACCGGGTTTATTGCATTATTTACCTATTTCTTAAAACACGTGCGCTTGCTAATAGTGACAGTGGAATCTAAAATTACTCCACATATATTAGCTGAAGAATGTTACGTAATTAGAAACTTGATTGGTTAAATCGCGATTAGCTATGACGAAACTCACGTGTAAGGAGAATTAAAAGTCACGCGGATTTAATTAAAGTAAGGTTAGAGGAGAGTCACACATGCGACGCAACACGTGTAGAGGCCAATTTGCGTGACCTCGAACGGGTGATCCCGTTTGCTCTGAGAATATTCGAGAGGGATAAAAAAAGGGTTTGCTGATTCAAAAAAAGAAATTTAACTTTCAAAGGTGAAAAGTCAACGACGTAGGCTTCAGTTTGTTGAGATTCAAATCAAGTTCAATGGTGTTTGATAGTGTTTTTGTCTTCTTTCCGAAAGTTTTCACACGGAAAACAGGTTTGTTATGTAACAGATTCGGGAATCGGGAAAACGTGTTATGTGACGTCGGCTCCAATGTCAAACATGCGAGATGCCTCGTGCTTATTATTTCAACCTCGTTCTCAAGATGCGATCCCCGGCAGAGAACCTTGGGAACGAAAGCTCCTTTCATGCTGGGCCGATCTACATTCCGGCGATCACGACTGTAACATTTTGATCGGGCTAAAGACACAAATTAATAAAAACTTAGTGCGTTTGTGTATGTCGGCTGCCATCCTTTTAGCGCTCTGTGAAATTATGATCAGTTCTGAAAGTTTGTGTCGACTCGTCTATTAGGCCCCTTACGAATTTGGGAAACCTTTTTTTTTTTCGATATGGAGGGTTCGGATCATTCGGGAACCAATAAACTGAAATTCTTTTCCTGGATCTTTTTTTATGTTATCACTAATTATCACTTGGTCAATAACATCCGAATCACATATATTGTTGCACAGCCAAACAGAACAGTTCCATGATCTTGAACCATGCCAAACATCTGCTTTCCAAAAAACATTCAGAAACTTCCCCACCGACGCAGCACCACAGTTTCTTTAGAAACTACCCCTTCATTCAGAAACTTTGCTTGGCAACTTTCCTAACAACGGTCTGCGATCGGTCTGCGACACGATCGGCAATAGGTCTGCGCCACACGCAGACCGTATGGAAATATCTGTCCCGGCGCCCGCAGCAATCTGCGGCACACGGTCTGGATGATCGGGAAAGTTGAATCTAATTCTACTTTCCCGATCATTATGACGCTTCCGACTAAGACAGTTGTTAATGAAACGTGTGTCTGAGATGATCTGTGTCCTATCGGCGACACACTCATGATTGTTCGCCTTGAAATACGTCCAATCAGACTTGAAGTAAGTGCGTTCCTTTTTCTCCTCGCTTCGCAGAGGATTAGGGGCACGCTTGTCTGCGATCGCTTCAGATTTACATGGAAACATTTGCCTCCTGTGTTTACGATCGTCTGCGATAAGACCAACGCAGACAGCTTCCGAAGGTCGCAGACCGTTGCAGATCTTATGGAAACCATGCTTCCCATACGCCAAAGGGAGGAAATGAAATATGGAAAAGCGCATGATCACTTTCATTAGTCGGATAAATTAAATTGAATTAAATTAAAGCCGGGGATCATTTATCTCCCCTCGTGACCAAAACGAACTCATTTCTTGGACCGTCGAACGATGGAATGTTCACATCTTCCAAAAAGCGATATAATCTATGAGTGATCAGACCATTTAGGTGTGGTGAAATCTCGTTAAAGCGAATAAGCAGTTCAAAAGGCTATGTATTCTTATGCCCCATCCACAAATATCTGAATATTATTGAAAACAGATGTTTTTTTCCTCTGTAGATGAAAAATTCTACGTCCACGCTTTTCTTTTGGGAATGGCTATCCTTCACCAAGAGGAAATGAGGCAAGCAGAAAAATCCTCGATCGTGCTGTGAATAGCGTAATGTACGGTCTTATGAGCTACCGTAGTAATGTAAGGTTCCCTGGAGAATTTAGTACGGACCAATGAAAGCGCATGTTTTGATGTGTGATGTCATTAGACAAACTTGCATGACACGCTCGACTATCGATGATCTTGTGTTCGGAGTTAAGTGAAAACA
>NC_090891.1:38178515-38188515 GCF_036669925.1 Montipora capricornis | reverse complement strand
GTCGTTTAAACAGTGGAAGTGACCACACGCTTGATCCGAGCATCGATAATGGCCCTTGGTCTGCAGCGAAAATACAAAAAAAGGTTCGACGCTGGAAGGAAATGGTACCATAGTGCAAGTTCTGTTCTCTATTCTACTCCGTCGACAGGCTGGCATGTGTGAAAGTGTTGATGGGCCTGTCTGTTTTGCTCTGACTAAGATATCTTTCATGGCTTTTTCTTTGCGATATACTACGTAGTATGAGGGGCGTGTTAAATACTTCTCTTAGATGTGGGTAATTTTCTATCAGTTGCCATTTCCTCGTGAGCGGATTAGTATTTTGTGACAAAAGTCAGAATTGTGTTACATGTGCGTTTTCATCTCCAAGTGCATGACCTCTTTTTGATGGAGAGATGCCTTTTAACACTGCTCTCTGAGTATCGTCTATTTTTATGGCGTATTTCAAAGTCTCGTGCGTTTTTCAAAACTAGAATGTGAAAATTTTGTTATTCGAAGCGGTACTTCTTTCCCTTTTATGAACCTCCTTGTTACTCGAGCTCCGGCCTGGTGGACATCAGGAACCTTTTGTAGAGCACAAATATATGTTTTTCACAGTTAAGAATTCCCGCGTTCAATCGATTAGCCAAGGCTTACATTTTTCTTACAATGGTTTTTGCAGCGGTATGAAGACTTATCTCCTGATTCCTGCGACTCTTTGAGGGATTTCGGCAATTTATGGTCATTTATTCTGAATATTGTGAGGCCGATTTACATCAACAGTGTTTAGTACTAACCATTCTACCACCTTTTTAGAAACCAACTCCACAGATTTATAAAGTTTTCTTCTTTTTTCCTTCACTATCGCTGACGTCACTCATACATTTCCTTCCAGAAGATCGAAATGTCTTGTCTAAGTCAACGCGGGGCCTCATGTGACAAAGACTATTTTTAGTAATAGCGCAAAGCGCTAAAAAAACACGTGAGTTTGAAATTCATTTAGTGAATCAACGAGTAAAGACTGCGATCAGTCGTCCTTTCTTCCTCATATCCAACGCGCAGGTGGAAGATGAAAACATTATGCAAGGAGAAGAAAGATACTGCTCGCACTCTACAACGAGTAGTGAGTGTTTCATTGGGTTTCAAACTCGTCCGCGTGACCAGAATGAGGTGATGCAATTAGCTTATTAACTTATAAATAATTAGTACTGTTCCTAGTTCTTCTTTTATGTACAGTGCGTGTGTTGTGTTTTAATTTTGTTTTTGGTTCGAAAAGTTCATTTTTTTTCGAACCAGTTTATGTTTTTTAAACTGCTTTAATATTTTTAGAACACTGCCCATTTTAACATACTTGGATATCTTTCTGTAATTAATTTTATGCGGTATGTATAAATAGAGGATATTACATGGCCGTGCGGGGATACGAATTTTATCTTCGAGTGCTGCAAGTATCTCTCATGAGTGAGCGAAGCGAACGAGTGAGAGATACTTTCAGCACGAATGTGTGAAATGTTAATGTAGTAGAGAAGAATTATATTAAAGCACAAAAGTATCGTACAATGAAGAGGAAGCTCGCCTTTTATTGGCTAATCGTGTTCGTTACCATGACGACAGCGATATCCTCACATGTGAAAGATAAAAATGATACGTTCACTGCGCGCGGTGAAGATATGATTTTTTAGTAAAAGGAGAAATCCTGGTATTTCATCAATATCTATATAATAAAATAAACTAGAGAAATCACTTTAAGAGTATTATGATGGATTGTTGTCTCTGATGGTATCAAAGACAATATAACTTTGTGCATGTGAATGGCAATTTGTAGAGTTTAGAGTTAAATTCTCAGCTTCGTGATGAGGGTTAAGCTCTCAATAAAGTTTACGCACTTAAGTTCATTTTTTTTTCGAACCAGTTCATGTTTTTTAAACTGCTTTAATATTTTTAGAACACTGCCCATTTTAACATACTTGGATATCTTTCTGTAATTAATTTTATGTGGTATGTATAAAATAAACTAGAGAAATCACTTTAAGATTATTATGATGGATTGTTGTCTCTGATGGTATCAAAGACAATAATAACTATTTGTGCATGTGAATGGCAATTTTTAGAGTTTAGGGTTAAATTCTCAGCTTCGTGATGAGGGTTAAGCTCTCAATAAAGTTTACGCACTTTAAGTTCATTTTTTTTCGAACCAGTTTATGTTTTTTAAACTGAGTTAATATTTTTAGAACACTGCCCATTTTGACATACTTGGATATCTTTCTGTAATCAATTTTATGTGGTATGTATCCTATGCAGATCAAGGATAGGTCTCCACAGCCACCAGAGAGCATGTCGCCAGGCATCTACCTACCTCTTCCCAGTGATCTTCGGACCCGAAGAAACAGCCATCATCATAAAATAAACTAGAGAAATCACTTTAAGATTATTATGATGGATTGTTGTCTCTGATGGTATCAAAGACAATAATAACTATTTGTGCACGTGAATAGCAATTTTTAGAGTTTAGGGCTAAATTCTCAGCTTCGTGATGAGGTTAAGCTCTCAATAAGGTTTACGCATTTTACCCAAAAGCCAACGCAACGGTTGTTTTAGACAAAACACTGCAAATAAGCGATTACTCCAATCTGATTATCACTACAATGCGCGCCAATCCCTTAACTAGAAAATTACTAGAATGCAGTGTCTGACACTTGCAGACTGCAGACTAACCGTAACTCGCAGTAAAAGCTAACCGTTTTAGACTTAACTGCTTCTCAGCGCTATTTGAAGTGGGTGCTTTACAGACTTAACTGTCTATCAGCGCTATTTGTAGGTAGTCTGCAGTTGTCATGACCTAATGAAATACTACCTGTTTCAAATAAGAATATTGGTTTATGGTTGGTGGAAGTAAAGCATTCTTTCACATGTAGGATAAAGGGGTTTAGTTTGTAAAGAAGCAGTAGT
The DNA here is from genome assembly GCF_036669925.1 of Montipora capricornis. NCBI lineage: Eukaryota > Metazoa > Cnidaria > Anthozoa > Scleractinia > Acroporidae > Montipora > Montipora capricornis. The sequence goes on along the minus strand of NC_090891.1, from coordinate 38,185,590 downwards.
GCTGTGTTTTGGGGGAAGTGAAATAAGACAAGGGTTTGTCAACTGAGTTGATATGGTAAATTGATCACCCTTTTCTGTCTTTCACACTTTGTAGGACTACTTTTTATAAACAGTGATATTCTTTAATCATTCCTTTGGCAATATAACTTGTATAATATAAGTCTTATATTATAAGTTCTCAGATTTTCAATTAAATAGAGCACTATACAACTGGAAAGTAACTACATTACAATTAAACGTAACAATGATATTATTTAAAAATGCCGAGGTTGTAATCAGGCATGATATAAAACGAAATTGCAGCGTTGACACCGATTAAAAAGTTCAGCTAAAAGTAAAACGTTTCGTTCACTTCGGTGACCTTTATCAGTTACGTATGCAAATGTCACTAACGATGGTAAAAATAGGCAAGTAGGTGACAAATATGCATAACGCGTGTGCCAAAAAATGTTCTAGAAATTCTTGAGGTTGAGGTACACACGTGGAAACTCAACGTGCTAGTTGACTGAGTTCTCTTCTTTATTAGAATACCACGCTTCCAAAAACAACCGCTGGTTCCATTGGGGACAGATGTGAAGAATTGACACGTTTTCAAAATCGAAGCTGTGGCCAGTTTTTTGAGAATGTTGGGCCAGTCGAGTAATAATAAGTTTCTAATAAGGAGGAGAACTCAATCAACGCGCACGTTGAGTTTCCACGTGTGTACCTCAACCTCAAGAATTTCTAGAACACTTTTGGCACACGCGTTATGCATATTTGTCACCTACTTGCCTATTTTTACCATCGTTAGTCATATTTCCCTACGTAACTGACGAAGGTCACCGAAGTGATCGAAACGTTTAACTTTTTAAAAAACTTGTTAATCAGTGTCAACGCTGCAATTTCGTTTTATGGTATTATTTGTACTGTTACAATATTAATAAACTAGAATTTATCTTGAAAGGAAATTACTCGTTTTGCAAAATGACCCGTTTACAAGCTGAATATAAAGGAAATGTCTGAAATAATCGAACGTAAGCACAGGCAGCCCAAGCTCAAAATGTTAGGAGTTCAGTGTAACGTGACATATGCTACATAACATAACTACCCGAAACGTGACTCCCGCCTTACAGCATATGGAGGTATTGTGTTACAACGGTTTGAATTTGTAAAGGTTTGTATGGGAAGGTTTGCTGGAAAAGTCAATTATTCTTATATTTTGTGAATAAAATCTACTTACCCTATTACCGTGTTGTATTCTTTGTTGTTTGCCAGCTTCGCAGGCCAATCTAACGCGATTTCGGCGACTTATCGTTTTGTGGGTTTCCACTGCCAAACGCAGTTTCGACGGTTTCCACTGCTAAAAAGCAGTGGAAACCCACAAGACGATAAGTCGCCGAAATCACGTTAGATCGGCCTGCGAAGCTGGCAAACAACAAAGAATACAACACGGCAACAGGGTAAGTAGATTTTATTCACAAAATATAAGATAATTGACTTTTCCAGCAAAGCCGTTGCCTTCCCTTACAAAACTTTTACAAATTCAAACCGTTGTAACACAATACCTCCATATGCTGTAAGGCGGGAGTCACGTTTCGCGTAGTTATGTAATATAGCATATGTCACGTTACACTGAACTCCTAACATTTTGAGCTTGGGCTGCCTGTGAAGTAAGATTAGTAACACTGCACAGGTTTAATGTTGTAGGAGAAATAAGTCATTGGACTTCTCCAAACCTGGTCAGTACTCGAGCATAATTATTTTCGATGTCAGTTATTATTGCTAAAAGCAATTGGGTACAAGGGTGGCATTTTACCATCAATTCAATCTCTATCGAAGAGAGGTATGTTGAAGCTGCCATCGGTTGTTAGGCCAACCTCGTTCCCAGGACCTTTTCCCTTACCTGGCTTGGGGGTGGGGCGCCCCACCCCCAAGCCAGGGAAGGGAAAAGGTCCTGGGAACGAGGTTGTTGTTAGGCATTTTCTGTGCATGAAATGGATGTGTTGACAACTTTCTGGCTGATTTCTGCATAATTTCTTGAAGTCACTTCTCCGTAATTAGACTGTGTGCTTCTGACAAGACTTGAAACATTTCCCGTTTTGGAACTACTTTCTTGTTGTTTCCTGTGAAGAGCTCCTGGAACCAATTTCCCTCGAGTTATCATATGTTGTTCCATTTTGTTAATTGTTGCGGCTTATGCGCCGATCAACTCGAAACTTCAACATCTGAACTTTTTGAAGATTGGATCGTTGAAATTCCCGCCCCCTCTGGCCAAAATGGTGTCCAAATGCCCTACCCTATCGTGGGATTTGTCTGTCATACCCTACTAAAGAACAATCGTCGTCGGCTCCTGCCGTCTTTAATAAAGACCTTTTGAAGACCTTTTTTGTAAGCCAATCGCTCGTAAATGCTACATCTCTTCCTTTAAACTCTTCCATCTCGTCCAAACACGTGTTTTATAGATGTTAGCGACTTCCTCTGTTTCTCTATAAAAATCTATTTCATTTACGCAATTGCGTTGGTGTGACTCTGCTGCTCTGTGACTCTGGTGTTGTATTGCACATTTGTGAATATATCAAGTTTGGACCGAGAGTGGCCTGGGATGAATAATAAAATATACACCACATTTGCGTGGTAAAACGTCTTAAGGAGAAAGCAGTAGATCCAGAGATAGGGAGTTCAAGATCAAAGTTCTGGTAAGTATACAGAAAGGGCTTGAGTAGTGTTGCGTAGCGGGAGTGGGTATAAGTGGTATCCGGTGGTGGGATAGAGAAGATCAGGGAGGGGTAGGTGAAGAGAAGGGAAAAATGCCTAGTTTTTTTTTTAACCCCCTAAAAAAACCAAGCCCATATTTTTTTAACTACATCCCCCAAAAAGAAAAATCCCTTTTTTCAGACAGTTGATTAAAATAACCAGTTTAAAAATTTAAACTGGTTTGAACACATGCTTAGTGCATCCTATTTCAATCGAGACGCAAGCTTGTTTCGCAATCGAGAAAACAGCGGAGAAGGCCTAGGGAAGCCCCCGGCGGTTTAGTAAAATAACGCGAACCTCGCGTGACAATGACAAAATACTATAGGCAGTGTATAAGCAGTCTATTTTATACTCGTGACAATCACAGTTTCACACAGGACACTGAAAAACGCAGACTGCAGACTGTGCAGACCATCTGTAAAATGAAAAATCGGTTAGCCTGAATTAGACCTAAATAACATTCAGGTTAGCCTGTTTACGGTTAGCTCTCAATAATAGTGAGGGTAACGCCATATTTTACCCCTGGGTCTGCACGGTCTGCACAGGCTGCAGTCTGCGTTTTGGGGTGACCGGTTTCACACTGGCCGTTACAACAGCTAACACATATAAGAAAATAACACAAACAGCGGTGATAAACATTGTATTCTAACGCATTTTTATAAAACTTGACGTTTCGTATGCTAGTCAACACACATTTTCAAAAGTGACCGTTACAATTTTTTCTAACCCTAACCCTAACCCTAACCCTATATCGTAAACAATAGGGGTCTGGAACCTAGACTGAGACCTAGACTGAGAATTTTCTCCTTTGAAAATGTGTTGACTAGCATACGAAACGTCAAGTTTTATAAAAATGCGTTGGAATACAATGTTTATCACAGCTGTTTGTGTTATTTTCTTAAACAAGCTACGATGGCCTAAGAACAAGAGTTTATATAACACATATAAACTTTATTTCATCTCGAACTTCAGAATAAGTACAAACAGGGCTAATATCTTGGAGACATAACATTTACGGCTAAAATACACAGTATCTACGGATACATAACTAAATACATAAAATGTAAGGATATTTTGATTAAAAAGAAAAGCTGATGTACAAAATGCCGCCCTGGATTCTCCTTTAAAACCAGTAAACTCAGTGGGGTACGGATAAAATCAGGTAGCGCATTCCGCAACTTAGCTGATACTTGTAAGAAGAAGAACTAAGACCATGATAACTCGCTGTTCTAGGTTTATTGAGGGACAGAATGGAATTTCCGCGAAGATCATATTAAGAAGAAGACCGGAGAGCGAAAATGTATTTTTCGTATACAATAGCAGGAAAAGTTTGAATGCACTTATTGCTGGTTTTCACTCACGTGATCAACAGCCATGTTTTTCAACGAAAACAAAAGGAAGCGTTTGCATAATAATAGAGTTAAATTCCCGGAGGATTTGGTCGGGGCACCAACATGGCCGCCTTTTCTTTGTTTAGGGCACCAACATGGCGGTCGTGACGTCATGTGAAAACCGAGAATAGGCATAGCGCTGTAGACTTTGACTTTAGTGGTAAGAATGCAGGTAACCTGCAAATATAAATTTAATTATTATACCGTTTCCTTGACAAGAAATCATAAAAGGCCAGTCTTTTGCTAAGGGGATAACAGCGGAAAGAGCACTACTTTGTCGCGAATTTTCCGTGATAAAAACTTGTTCAGAAATCAAAAGTCTACGTTAATAGCACACACCAGGGCTCCTCCTTCGTATCTGGCTAGAAATTTTCTCCTCGCTTTTTCTTCCGGCCGCGCTTTGATTCAGCCATTTGATGACAATTAGTCTCGTGCTTCTCAAGTTGCCTCGTTCATGCCCAAAAAGAATTCTGGGTATTTCTGCCATTCCATGACATGACAAGGGAACAGCCCCGATTCTCATTTCGAAGATTTTTTATAAGTGTCGGGCCACCCAGTCCTACCAGAAAAATACAACATCGATTGGAGTTTTTAGGTTTCAAATCTCGCATAATTTGTATCGGTAGGTCCTGGAATTCGTCCACAGAAAGGCTTGAGAGACAACTTCACTCGTGAACCGCCATGTTTACAACAGAGCATTTTAGGCGTCCCAGTCTGCACAGAACCATCTCTCACCTCTGTCTCAAGAAGACCAGAAACGCACGCACGGTTCTTACGTTACGTTTATGCCTGTACAATCAATCCTAATCTCAATCCTAAAAACAAATTGCGTTTTTGAGACGGCAATACCACATTATATTGACGGCTATTCTATTCTCCCCCTAATGCCGTACCGGGAGGCGAGGTAGGTAGCAGAAAGCGGCGAAGGGCCAACTGCGTCCAAAAGCGATCGCACGGGCCGAAAGTCCCGGGATGACTCCTCTGTTACGACGCTCCAGCGCCATGTCTGGAGGTACTGCGTTTTCCTCTCTTGTTCAACATTTCGTAAACGCGTGCTTAAATGTTTTCTGGCTCTCCGATACCTAGCCTTGCAAAAAAATTAACACGCTGGTTTTTACCAGCAATTGACATTTCAGTTGAGATTAGGAGCAATAACGTTTTAGGCCTAGTTTAATCTCAACATCCAACCTTTGTCGCTTAGTATTCAATGTGTGGTGGGGACATACACGGTGTTTCGTTTCGCTATTTCGGTGTTTCGCTGTTTCATGGTTTAGTAATGCCCGAACACCTGTATGGTAGACAAAATACGCTGCAGTCAAATATTAAAATTTTGAACTTGGAGTCTACGAGGTAATTTCTCTTTGATCCAGCTTTCTGGGGCCTTACTGGTTCGCATCAGTGATGGACCGTTCAATATAAAATAACATGCTAGCAAAGTAACCAGTCTTTTACATATAACTAAGGACTAGAATGTTGCTTTCTTGGTGGTAAGAAATACTACTTTTTGAAATTTGAAGTGAAAAATGAATCGATTTTTTTACATCAACCAAAATGAAAGGTGAAAGTTAGTCTGTTGAACTCTCTGTCTCTCCAAGAATGGGAGCTTCATCGGACGAAAGGTCCGGTAGGATTTCACTTGTCAGTAGAGGTGTTTCCTCAGAATCTCTCAACGCTCCTGTTGCTGTGATTTTCCGCTTATTTCTCACGACAGTCCCTTTAACCGTGTTTCCAACACTCTGCACGTGCTGCACGAGGTCGTCACGCACATCCGACACATCCCACATGGAGACAAACGAGGCACAGCAGGGTGGAGGGGGTGAGCAAGGATCTATGTAGGGGTCGTGTGAGAAGACGTAGTAATGAACGATGGCGAAGATGAACATTTCTATGCAGATGATGAAGTTCTGTTGAAACGAGAAATACATTTTGATTTTAATGTTACGTTTGATTCGTAACGAGGAGGATTTGCCACGCTATTTCACAGTGTCATATTGCCCGTTAATTTATTTGAAAGGGGTAGTTTCTAAAGAAACTGTGGTGCTGCGTCGGTGGGGAAGTAGTATACAAAAATTTGGTTTATCAACGGAGTTGATAATATAAATTGGCCACCGTTAGCCCTTCGTTAGAACCTTCGTCCTTCGCTCTGACGAAGGGCTAACGCTCGAAACGTCAGCTCTTAGAATTTCTGTACGGTGGCGAATTTGCATTATCAACTCCGCTGATAAACCAAATTTTTGCCCGTTGATTTAATAAAAGCTCATTAACCACCGAAGTTAGATTCAAGTGTCGACAAGAATCCGAAAAGTGGAAGGTGTAAACTGCAGGTTGCAGGTAGCTGAAACAACCCAAAACTTTACTAATGGTTACATTAGGCCTAAACACTACGCTTCAAATAATGTTTAATCCTTAGGTTAGCATTTTCCGAAAGATTTGGGTTGTTTCAGTTATGGCCTGCAACCCCAACCTGTTGTAACCTGCACTTTACGCTTCCGTCCAGAAAGCGAGCGCTTAAAATGTCAAATTTCTTATCTCCCTCCGATAGTTAAATTACTTCTGAAAATGTTTGTGCTAGTCCCGGACACTGCAACCAAAGTTTCCTAGGGCGTTACGGTACAAGCAAAGAGACTTTCTATTTTAAACAACAAATGAGCAGGCTTTCAGAATCCTTGTAACTGATTTTTCGGGTTTTTCCGTTAATTTTATAACTTTAGTTATTGTGGTAATGCCTTATTGTTTTGTACTCTTTTTTTGTAATTTGTTGAGATTTACTGGAAAATACAATTAAAATGTAAAAAAAAAAAAAAAACAAAACAAAAAATTGAAGCAAAACTAAACTATATGGCATCGCCTCTTTTGACAGAAAAAATTTCTGACCTGAATACCATTGGCAACATCCTCAACAGTGTAAAAATTCCATGAATGCTTTGATGATATAATGCCAACCTATTAAG
>NC_090891.1:38083515-38173515 GCF_036669925.1 Montipora capricornis | reverse complement strand
CCAGTTAGCTTAGAAACAGGTTCAGTTGGAAAAGGGGGCAGACTGACCATTATCACAAATTTAGCACCATTTCAGAAAACATCTAGACAAATCCTCTTGAGAGACATGTCAAAGATTTACTTTTATAATGACAGAATCTTATTTGTCACTAGCAAAAACTTACACTGTCTGTTGCATAAATTGGCACCATCCAAAGAATTCTAAAAGAGTCAGACCATAAAATTAACACTATTTTTATTATCATTATTACTACTATGATGATGATGATTATTATTATTTATCAACCTGTGAATTAGGTTGCCCTGATAAATCCTTGGTTGCACATTAGGAAACCCCCCCCCCTCCCCTCCCTACCATTAACTGCACTCTGTGTTGAGATGCAATCACATGGTGATGGAGCTTGAGTTTCCCAAAGTTCTTAGTGTGTACCTGTAGTTTTTATTGGAAGTCTGGGTTTAAAGGGAGGGTTCCATGTCTATGCGCACGGGCAAACTGTCACGTCAGCCCACTTAATTCCAAATTTTGTTATTGAAACAATGGCCGTTTTTATACTAGAGACGCATAATTCGTCTGAGACGAACTTGGGCAAACATTTTTTATGCGTCTGTTAAATTCGTCTAGTATAAAGACGGCCGCAAGACGTATTATGCGTCTGGACGAAGAATCTATTTTAGTGCGTCTTCGAAGACGCACTAAACTGGAAAGTTCGTCCGGACACATTATGCGTCTAGTGCCCGTCTTTATACTAGACGAATTTAACAGACGCAGAAAAAATGTTTGCCCAAGTTCGTCTAAGAAGAATTATGCGTCTCATATAGTTCGTCCCGTCTTTACACTAGACGGATAACATGAGAGACGCATAATTCGTCTGGACGGATTATGCGTCTCTAGTATAGAAACGGCCAATCTAAGGCACTGATGCAGGGAAAGGAAGCAATGCCATAGAAGTGGAATTACTCATTGGAATTCCTTTTGCAATCATTTCCTTTGTGTTATGAACCTACTGTACGTGAATAGATAAATCGTGCATTATGACAACCTGTGCGCATAATAAAATTTTCAGCCCGTACAATAAATTTGACCGTCACAACTAAATTTGATATTTTGAATTTCTGAAAAGATTGTGTGTGGCAGTTGAATCAAAGTGAGTTTAGATTTATGACAGAAGTCTCTTTCTCGTACTCGTCAGCCCAGCGAATGCAAAAAAAGAGACCTCTGCTCTCAGGGAACCCAAAAGTGCATGACCTCACCATATCTTTTCATCTTGAAGACATTTCACTTCTACATGTACTCAAAATTTATGAAATATATGTCAATTTGTTGATCATGCATTTGAATACGAGCCACTTGAAGAAATGTAATACAAAATGCAGCAGATATCACTGAGGCCATGTTGGAAGACCAAAACACAGAAACAGTGATTATGTTTTGGATGTTTCCAACATGGCCGCGGGTCACGTGTGCTTGATACCTTACAATCCGTTTTTGCAGTTCTGGTTGAGTATAGTTCACCAAATGTTGGAGAATTCCCCAGACGGAAATAGGTATTGTCAAGAAAACAAAACATCCTGCCACGAACCAAGCCTCCACATGAGTCTGAGCTCGACTTTTGTGCAATTCCCAGACTGTTAAGGGTAGAGCAACACACAAAATTACAAAGTAAACAGAAATAACGACCGGTCTCAGCCATCTCCGAATATTGCTCCGATTGCATTGCATGTAGCCTCTAAAGGAACAGCATCTTGTTCTGGTCATTTTTTTAGAGTTCCCTTCTTTCTATTTTACAAGAAAAGGTTTCCATGATAACATTTCTGCACTGTCCGCAGAAATGGATGCTTTCCGTTGTACTCTATGTATGTATGTACTCTGTAAGGCTTCGGCTTCTCTTCGGGATCATTCGCGAGATCTTCGGAATCGTTCGACGTCACCAAACGTGTTCAGCGGTTAAGCACGAAAAAAAATGACCTTTGGAACAGTGACACAGAAGCACAGCGCTGTTGTGTGTCTTGAGAACTTTGATGAATTTTTTAGCCTCCTGATCTGTCTGCACATGTGGAATCATCGAATTCGGAGTATCACTAGAGGTGCTCAAAGAGGTACTTCATCATCTTAATTTTAGTTTGACTTGTTACGTAATCTGAAAGCACTAAATTCTCATAAATTTACAGCGTTGCCGATCTTCCGATGCCGCTACTCAAGTGAAGCAGTTCCGAAAATTACAACACATTACACGATTGTACCTCGAGAATCTGATACAAGATGGAAAGGTATGTTATGTAAAAAATTGATATTACCTTTTGCTTTTGTAATTGTCGTTGATTTAGGTTTTTTTTAACGGACTGTAGAAAGTTTTGAAGTTGCATCACGTAACTTTTCCGTTTTGTGCCCGTAGATGTAGACATGGAAAGGTTTTCCGACGAAGCGGATGTTGTAATAGTCGGTGGCGGGCCGGCTGGCTTATCGGCAGCCATCAGACTTAAACAACTAGCAGAAGAAAAGGGGACAGAGATCCGAGTTTGCCTTGTAGAGAAAGCCTCCGAGATAGGTGAGACTTAATTCGTGTTTAGTTTGAAGTTTTGCCTTGTAATCACCCACAGATTAATATTGGTTTATCGTTATGCAATCGCAAAACATATGATAAATTGTTACAAGTGTTATTTGCAGTTTGTGAATCAAATAATGTACGAGTAAAACAGTATATATTTTAGGTTTTTTATTTGGTGTAAAAAAAATTTTTAACCGTAATTTTGTTTGGCTGATGTAATAGTGGCCGATGTGATTGCGTGACAGATTCACACCTCCGACCCTCCTTTGTATTTGTAAACAAATGCAACAGTAATCAACCGTGAAAATGACATCACCAAAATCAACCATTTTTCAAATTTGTGATATAAAAAAAAGTGTTAATTAAATTTTCAACAATAACTTTAATTTTAGTAAACCCTTTTTATAATTTAGGTGGACATACTTTATCTGGAGCTTGCCTAGAGCCACGAGCTCTGAATGAGCTGATGCCTGATTGGAAGGACAAAGGGGTAAAGTTAATAAAACAGTTAAAAAAATATGCTAATAACAATGAGAAGACGTTTTTTACATGCATTTTATTATGTAATGAGATCTGACTCTAGTTCCACAAATTTGAAAATGATGAGTGAGTTATTGAAAACCATCATTCAAACCTACATTGTGTACTGCAGGGTTTTATTCTTAATTAAAAACATTCTTAATTGAATGAAAGTCTCCCTCCACCCTAACTCCCATTATGTTTGGTTCGTCTTGCTCCTTTCTTTTCAATAACAAGGAACCTCCAAAAGTAGAGGGTTTTTCAAGTTTTTAAACTAAGAATAAAGCCAGGATCTGAGCCAGGATTCAAGACTTAACCGAAACCTAACCTAACCCTAACTAGACCTAACTAGACTAGAACCAACCTAAATAGACCTAACCTAACCGATTCGAGACCTAACCTAACCGAGAGATTATAGTGGAGAAAGCTCATCTTAGCTCGAATCCTGGCTGGAATCCTGGCTTGGATCCTAGCTCGAATCCTGGCTCGAAGTTTAGGTATCCTCGTTTTTATCCCAGCTTGATTAGAAAGAAAGACATTTTGTTTATGAAGGGGCTGCATTCATTTGTGTGTTGTGAACAGTATTTCAATCAGTACCTGCTTTCCAGTTGCTTCACAGTCAAAGTTATTGACAACAGCAAATTTCTTATGAATGTTGTTGACATAGATTTAACAGTAAGCTATTCTGGTTTGGAGAATTTTGATTGTACATTTAGGTTAAAAACTTACAATTAATTTTAAGGACCTACTGTACATTTATAATTTTCCAAACTAGAGCAGCATCAGAAAACATCTCACTGTCAACCTGGCCTGAGTTGCCCGAAGCATGGTTAGTGCTAACCAGCATGGAAACCTGTAGATTTTGATACGGCTTACATGTAGTAATCGCTTCGCTAACGGGGCTCCGGCTCCTGGTTGTCAACGTTAAAGTGCTACTATGACGAAATTCTGATCTTTCCTATCTAAGCCATCTTAAGATATAAACATGAAGTCTGTTTGAGAAGAAGAATGCTGTTTACTATTTTAAAATATCTTTTTTTGTTCCAGGGGTATTCAAGTTTTTAAAATATGCAGATTAGGCAAGTGATGATGTCTATTTATATACTTGATGTTACATTGGGTTGAGTGAATGATGTCATCAATCCTCTCATTTGCATATTTTACACAATCATTTTTCAAACTTGAATACAGTTGTATCTCCGGAAACAATGCAGATATTTCCAAATGGTAAACAGTGTTTTTAGTCTTTCCTCGAATTCTATGTGATAAACCTAAAAATTCAAGGGATAAAAATTTGGTCATAGTAGCACTTAAACTTTTGAAAACTTCTCTCTTACTTGATGGCCAGTCTAAAAAAAACTGTGTCACACTCTGTTGTAAAACTTATTAAATTTTAGTTTTGTTTTATTAGGCTCCCCTCAACACACCAGTAAAGGAAGACAAATTTGCAATATTAACAGAGAAAAGAAGAATCCCTGTTCCCATACTATCTGGTATGTTTAGGCTACTGGTTTCTGTTTAAACTTTTATTCTTGTATTTTGTCTTAAAAAAGCAGAAAAATTTATAATGATGTCAAGAATACATAAAGCAAAAGCAGAGACATGAAGTTCTTTAATTCTCCACAGCCTTTGCCAAGCCTTGAGAGTCATTGAAAATTTATTTTGAACTGCAATCTTGGTTCCAAAAGTTGTAACACAGATGGAAATTTGTCTTCTCTTCCCCTTCAATGTTGATGTTTATGGGTTCGAGTGCAAAGCCCAACTGGTAAACACAACATTGAAGGGAGGGAGGAGGAGGGATATGTTATTAAAATGTATATATGTACACATATATGCAGCAAATAGCAATCTGTCGCTGGCTTTTGAACAATGAAAACAACTCTGAAAGGTGTCACTGAGTGCTTGACTGTATAACACTCATTATGGGCATGCTAATGCATTCAACAATAAACACTTAATGACTGGTCCCGAGGGAAACCGTTCATTTTGTTTCCTGAGAATCTCAATGTTTCCCCGAGGCACAGTCGAGGGAAACATTGAGATTCAAGGGAAACAAAATGAACTGTTTCCCAAGGGACCAGTCATTAATTGATTTGTTATATAGCACAAAAAGAAAAACGTGCAATAACAACAGCAGCAGCGGTCGTTGGTCAACATTCGTGGGTAATAGTGCACTGTCACCCTCTGACACATTAGATTTTGCACTGTTGCCTGCTCAGAGACTTTTGGCAGGAAATAGCTTTATTGTTAGATGTCATGTGACCGTGAAGTAACCAATGAGAGCGTGTGCTGCTGGGGGAAAACTCAGCTACACTGTATGTTTACAACTTACGATAAATGTTGTTTCCTGGAAACTGAATGAAGAGTGATTGCAAGAATCACAAACATATAATGACTTTTATATGAATTAGATAAAGAATATTTAATCAGAAGCCAAAGATAACTTTTCTTAGCATCTGATTGGATTGTGGGAGCATACATGTATGAAAAAACACAAATTTTAAAATGCTTGCACTTTTGGTATTGTCAATGTCAGTGTTACCTATCCTAAGGTAAATGTAAACTCAGGTTAAGTGTTTGATGTATCAAATGAAAGAAACAAGAGGAGGTTGTTCAGAATTCATATTACTTTGTTGTTTGTCTTTTGCACAGGTTTACCAATGTATAACCATGGAAACTACATAGTTAGGCTTGGAAACTTTGTGCGGTGGTTGGGTGAACAGGCAGAAGCATTAGGCGTAGAAATATACCCTGGATATGCTGCTAGTGAAGTGAGTTCACTGAAATGCGTCTGGTTAATGACTGCTTTGAATGTTTCTTCCTTGAAAACAAGACAGTAAAAATTATCATCAATAAAGGCCTGGCCAAACGCTCGCAACATTTCAACTCAACATCTTGCAACATTGTTGGGTACAACATGTTGCATACGTTTGGCCATCCTGTTGCGATATGTTGCAATATGTTGCAACATGTTGGATGATATTGAATCAAATTTGAAAACGGTCAAATTTTTCGTGCAACATTTTGGATGTTGCATGATGTTGTACTGGTTTGGCCACGTTCACGCAACATTGTTGCGTTAGGGCATGCGCGTTAGGTCCACTTCTTGCGCGCCAGGGGCCTGGGGCACATGAACATTGACACGTTGCGTTGAAAATGATGAAAATGTTGCATGCGTTTGGCCACCCCGTGCAGCACATGTTACAACATCATGCAACAATGTTGCAAGATGTTGTGTTGACATGTTGCGAGCGTTTTGCCAGGCCTTAATACACACTGCTGTCGGTGACCTAATTATGGAGGTACTCTGTACATGTACATGTACAAGCATGGCTACTCATATGAGCTGTCAATTTGGAGAATTTGAACTTTAGGGAAAATTGCATGTAGTCCAAACCTAATGCACTTGCTTAGAAGAGAAAACTTGCAACAGTAGTTGAGCTTGTCTTCTTGTTTACAAACTGTGTTTAAAAGAAACCATGTTGCTGCATTGATTGCTGTTATGGCAGATGGATATTACATGTACCTTATTTTCCTCATCATAATTTTGATAATCGTACCTAATGTATATTGTATGACATCTTCGTAGGTTTTGTACCATGAGGATGGTAGTGTTAAAGGCATTGCAACAAATGATGTTGGAATTCACAAAGATGGCTCCCCTAAGGTACATTTACATGAGCTACCAGTAAAGGAAATCGTATGAACGCAATCGTTTTCTGTGATTTATGGGCATGAGTGATGTTTTGAAAGTTCTAAAATTGTACAATCCGTAGGCGAGTGCAATTTGAGACATGAGTGACCATAAATCACAAAATGCATAAGCAAGTTCATACAATTTATTTATTTTATACTCATTGCAACAAAATCACTTCGTTGCTTTGTTTCCTTAGCAACTTCCATTGCACTTTATAACAGCCTACAATGTATTTAATGCATTTGTCATTGACCAATCAGAAATGATGAGGTATTTTGTTGAGTATACAATAATAATATTGAAAGGATAAATTCTGTTTTTGATGACTTCTGCTGCGAGCTGTTGTTTCTTGTACTTGAATGTTATCAATAATTATTACTATTATTATTTTTAAATTCTACAAGGAATGGCATTATGTAAGGAGATGAGAGTTCTTGGATAGTAATCCTTTTAGTGAGTTTATAATGTTAAACCCAGGTGCTAGATATTTGCCTCAAAAATTAATGTCCGGATAGTGGCAATTCAGTCTTGTGCAGTGTTTGCTTTGTTCACTCACATTACGTGAACTGTCAAAATTATGAAGAAAAAAAGGTCAGATAACATTTTCCATGACAAAGTAGATCTTCAACCAGGTTAGTCACGGTAGGCCAGTAGGGTGGTTGTCTGTTATTGTGGGTGGAAAGGGGAATGGGGGGTGCTGGAACAGGCTTTCATTCAATCTAAAACTTTGAGGGTGGGGGTCGCATCAACAATAACAATCTTTATTGGTACCAATACAATAGAAGTTAATTAACAAAATAATTAAATTTTGTACAAGGTGCCCAGAATAACCATGAGGGCTAAAGGAGCCAGGCAACCAAATGTTAGGGATGTTTTCTTCAACGAAACGTCGTGTACATGTAACTTGTTATCCTTGTTTACCACTTAGCCTACATTTGAACGTGGTATGGAACTACACGCTAAAGTGACGTTGTTTGGTGAGGGATGTCATGGCCATCTTGCAAAGAATTTGTACAAGACGTTTAATCTACGAGAAAACTGTGACCCTCAGACGTATGCTATTGGTCTTAAGGAGGTAATGACAATAAACCAATTGGTCTGTATAATTTGATGTCTTAAGTCTGACAATGACCAAATGACATGGGAAATACAATCAGCCTATCAAATGTCAGAAAATTAATAATCATTATTAAAAAGATACTTCATCTTCTTTCCTGTGGCTTTACATGTACTTCTACCCAAATACAGCAGGAGGGACCCAAGACAAGGTTAATTGTCATTCAGGAACATTTCCGAGTTGCACTGTCTTATTAGTTTCATCTTATCACAGCTGTGGTTCAGTTGGTGTAGCACCGGGCTGTCATTTGGGAGGTTGTGAGTTCAACTCTGGCCCAACCAACACTCAAGAGTCTTTAATTAAATAACTTAGGACAAAGTGCTGCCTTAAGTTTGAAATGACATCTAGTCTTCTCGGAATAGGACGATAAACCGTAGGCCCCCGTCTCACCAACCCTTCAATGTTCATAATCCTGTGGGACGTAAAAGAACCCACAATGTCTTACATGTACTGGTCGTTGTTGTGGTCTGTTCTCTGTGGTGTATCATGCTTGGGAGATTAAATGCTTGGAGATAATACTGTAGCTACATCAAGCTACTCTAAAATTGAAAGGTAAATAAAGTAGTGATGATGATGATGATGACAAGAGAGCTTTCAATTGGAAATTCATTTGAACCAATAAGGGAACAGGCCATGAAAAAGCCTTTTCCTATTTTTGAGCATATTTCTTTTGGCCCATCACTTTAAGCCCAGTATTGGAGAATCTTCTGTCTCTGTTGCTAAAACATGACCTTCCAGGCTAAATGATTGGAAGAAGTCACTTACTGAAGTTGAGTTTGTCATTATTTTTATGTTCCACTCATTGTAGCTGTGGGAAGTTGCTCCGGAGAAACATCACCCAGGACTTGTGGAACATACAGTTGGCTGGCCTCTTGTAAGTGCCAATCAAGTCGATATCAGTTTTACATGTAGGTTTGCCAGGTCATTGTAGGATTGACTGGTACCTTTTGACATTAATTTTGAAGGGATAGAGCTTTGTGAGCCTGTACTATTGGTAGTTAATCTGACTTCATTGATTTATTTCCAAGTGTTTATTCTATTGTAGGACAAAGACACATATGGTGGTTCCTTCTTATATCATCTTCAGGAAGATTCACCTCTGGTTGCTGTTGGTTTTGTGGTGAGGATTTGACATGTCTTAAAAGGATTGTTGTTCACAGGTGTTTTTGCAAAATCATCATTGCTCCTATTTCCTTATAACAGAGGAGAAGGCAACTATGTTATTTGGCAGATATTTTTAATTAAAAGCCTTCAGATCCTTACACTTACATGTATGTTGAGGTGTTCTTCAATCCCCATTAAGTCTTTTTTTTACTCCTTAGGTTGGTTTAGATTATGGAAATCCTTACTTATACCCATTCAAAGAATTTCAGGTAACTTTTGCATATGTCCAGATGAGTGTAGTCAAGGATTTTGAAAAAGCCACTCAAACTTGCGGGAATCGTGACATTGTTTCTCAATGTGACCACTTGTGTCATGTACGAACAATACGCCACTCAGTTCCCGGATGTAGTGGTAGTAGAATATTGATTGCACAAGTGAACATTTTATTTCCTGGCAAAACACTCACGTCCATATGATAATATTAAATACATAACAATGGGTAGTTTCAGTTTTCTTTTTTATTTTTCTTCATTAAGTTTGTCCTAAGGAAAGATGTTTTATTGCACTGACAGGGGTGTTTTGCATTAATTAGCACTGTTGAAAATGCTGAAAATGGTGCTAAATTTGGTATTTATGGAAAGTTTGTCACTCTGGTCCAAGGCTAGTTGTAGTTTTGCAGTCCACGATAAAGCTAACAAGTGACCTTCTTTTGACCAAAACAATAATTATTTTGTCAATGACAGCATTTTAATGAAAAGAAATCACATGTTCTGAGAGGAAACAGCATATTGTCTTTCTCTGGCCCTCACATCTAATTGTGTATTCATTGCCTGCAAACAGGTTCTAATGCAGAAAAAGATGAAGAGGATTCTGCTTGCAAATCTTGCTTTTAGCTCAGTTATGCCCAGCAGACTGTGTTGTTTGTAGTGTGGACATCTGTTAAATTAATTCAAAATCTGTGGACAGTGGGTTGAAGACATCATGTCACAGAACAATCCTGTCAAAATTAATTTTTTAAATTCTGTCACAAGGAAAGATTGCTTCATGCAGGATTAAGTAGGCTCACAGAGCCTTTGATTTTATATTGTGTTTCCAGCGTTTCAAGCACCATCCATCAGTCAAACCAACGTTTGAAGGAGGCAAGCGGATTGCTTATGGTGCGAGGGCCCTTAACGAGGGTGGCTTCCAGGTGAGGTCAACCGTGGCTGTTAATCCACTCCACAGATTTTTTTTAATTTTACGGAGTATTTCATCTTCTTCTGATCACTTTTTCGCGATAAGAAATGGGTCAGCAAGTCAATCCATTTCAAAATCAGCTGAATGAACTTAATAGAAAATTAAACCGTGCGTTCTTTCATTGCATGATGTCACGGCGGCCATGTTTGTGGAAAGAACAATAGCGAAAAAGTCTTTTGGGAATTTGACTCTAATATTAAGCAAAACTTAAGCTACGTTTTTCTGTTGTTTTGGTACCAAAATGGCCCTGTTATCACGTGAGTCCAATCAAATAATTGACAAAATTGTGAGTACAGTATGGGGTCGAGTTCTCGGCCACAAAAAACGTAAACTTGTATTTCTTACCTTGGAATGGCCGTAAGGACTTGAAATTTTAAAGACAACTAGCTTAAGCATTCAGTTTACCCATGTAAAGCTATCGACTGCTCAACGCTGATTTCTCCCGAGTAATAACGAAAATGGACGCGTCGTTCGTGGGCCCAGTTATCGGCCAGCGAGCCCAGTTCTCGGCCACAAAAGATTGCATCACCAATTTTTGTTCTTAAGTCACTAATAAGGCTTGTGTTTGATATTTCGACCACAAAGTATCCTTAACGAGCTGTTTCATGTTAGGCTAAAAGGCTAAAAAAAGAGTTGGGTATTTCAAAACGGGGTCCGGTAAGTCACAACTCATACTTTTAATTCATATCTACTGTCAGAACGTGCCACCAAATTACAACTTTACTTTTACAAATGATTTGACAAGAAAACTCCATACAAAAAAAATGAGCGCTTTTTAGTGTTGTCGACGGCGAGCAGGGTGGCCGAGAATAGGCAAATACGCAAAAGTACTAAGGAAATATTGAGGAGTGAATTTAGGTCAAAGAATAAAATAGGCCAGAAAGCTTTATCACTCTACGTTCTTTATGCCAAGAATTGGCTCATTTGGGCCTCCTATGCGGATAAAATATAAACTTGAATTAGACCATGTGTGGAAACCAAATTCACCAACCTTCGTGTCACCTCGACTTGCTCACAGTATATAGTAGTTGTAAACTCAAAACTCGGCAGGACGAAAGACAAGGACTCAAGCTACCTTTGGAAGCAATTGCTTTTTATTCAGATTCATTTGTGGCGCAAAAAATAAACGTTGAACAAAAAGTGGCCGAGAACTGGGCCCCTTACTGTAATCCCATGATTTTTCGTTTAATTTGGTATTATAAATTTGGGCAGTGCTTATTTCAACCAAAGTTCACTCGAAATCATGTTATTACTTACGCAAATTCCCCATTTTAAACACTCTGTCAGTTGTTAAAGTGTAACGGTGTTTGTTTCAGAGTATTCCAAAGCTATCGTTCCCTGGTGGCCTACTTATTGGCTGCAGCCCTGGATTCATGAATGTTCCTAAAATAAAGGGAACTCACACCGCAATGAAGTCTGGGATGATTGCCGCCGATTGTGCATTTGAGGCGATTACAGATGAGAATTTCTCTTCTTCCACAGAAGGTACGTGCTGCGCATGTTATGACGTCGTTGCTGAACGGTTTCAATGTTCCAGAGAATATCCAATCTCGATCCTAGAGCTCTTCTGTTGACTGAGGGAGAGAAGAGCTCTGGGAAACCTTGAAACGAAGTGCCTTCTTATTGGTTTTCGCGAAGAACAATCAACAGCGTCTCTAATTTGGTGCATTCATGTTAGCACGAGGATTGAGCAGGCGCCGTAAGGTTCAAATAGCCATTTTTTGGCTATAAGAACCCTACGGCACATGTTCTCCTACACAGAGTTTCCCAGAGCCTTGGGTCGATCCGAGGCTCTGGTGACGAGAATGGAGAATATCGGTCGAGATTTCGCATTTCCTGTGGTTTTGATTCACTATGTGGACTTTGCGGGGTACTGGTGAACGGAGTTGTCTTCCCTCCGGAAATTCCTTTTTCCTTCCCTACTTTTCTCTTATCTTTATCAGCAATTTTCTATTAATCTTGATTCCTTTAAAGTATTCTGCAACACCACGTTTCCTTTTCACATCTCTGCTCTGGCATGTCTGATGAAAAGAAAACTTGTCTGTCAAACGATAAAACACAAGTTACTGATCTGGGTAAAGCTGCCGTGATTTGCTACCGTAGATCCTCTTTTAACCCCCCCCCCCCCCCCTCCCTTCCCCCACTTTTCTTTTCAGAGGAAGAAAGTTATTAACCCCCCTCCCCAGCCCTACCCTCTCACCTTTAATTACTCACGATAGTAACACTTCTTTATTATATGGCTAACTCCGTGAGCGGGCAAGATGTACCAAAGCCCGCGTTGTGATAGGCTACCCGAGCCATCTTGCCCGCTCGGGATCTCTCGCTTGGTCCCACAAGATCAAAGGAGGAGCCTTAATAGAGGATTTACGGTAATCCGAAAAACTCATTTGCCGAAGGTTGAAGCAGATAACGTTGACTAATCTGCTTGCCGCAGACAAATCAAGAAATTGTCCTCAACTCCGTTTTGGTTTTTTTCTTTCTCAGGTCTCTTTGTTGAATCTTTTGAGTCTCGACTGAAGGAGAGCTGGGTCTGGAAGGAACTTCAAAGCGTCCGCAACATCAGGCCTTCTTTTCACAGTCCCTTGGGGCTATACGGTACCATGGTGTACACTGGAATTTTCTACTATATCTTACGCGGCAAGGAACCTTGGACACTCCGAAGCCCCAAGCCTGATGCTGAACATTTAAAACCTGCCAAGGAATGTACACCCATCGAGTACCCAAAACCCGACGGAGAAGTCAGTTTTGATTTGCTTTCGTCTGTGGCTCTAAGCGGAACAAATCACGAGGGGGACCAGCCGGCTCACTTAACCCTCCGGGATGACTCCGTACCGGTCAATAGAAACTTGGCAATCTATGACGGTCCCGAGCAGAGGTTTTGCCCCGCGGGGGTGTATGAATATGTCCCCAAGGAGGAGGGGGACGGGATGAGGTTACAGATAAACGCTCAGAACTGCGTGCATTGCAAGACATGCGACATTAAGGATCCAAGTCAGAATATTAACTGGGTTGTACCTGAGGGAGGAGGGGGACCGGCCTACAATGGAATGTGATTGGATTGATTTCCAAAGTGGTTTAATTGTCCTTTTAAAATATTTCTTCAAGCTTACAAACTGGGAGGATTTTTTTGTCTACGTCTCCCACACCTTGCTAAGGTGTTTGGAAAAAAGTTATGGACCGAGTTAGTCGTGGGTGTAATTAGGATGATATCGTTTTTATGAGGATGTTTTGGAATTTATTTTTGGATTTCTTCAAGTTTGCAACAAGAAATAATTTTTTTGGCTAGATTTCCTTAACCTAGCGAAAGCATTTCAAAAACGTTATGGATCGAGTTAATTGTGGGAAGCATTGGGATGGAACTTTTTTCACGGGGAAAAAGTAATGTTTTGGGATCGGTCTTTCGAATGCTTTGAAAAGCATTTTCCGAAAACTCAACTTTTGCCAGATGGAAGACTTTAAAATTATTCTCTTTTGATGCTTTTAAAATAATTGTTAATATTTAAATTTCTTTCTCTTGCATACTTTAAAAGCCAAAGAAAATTCTCTCTGGCCAGCCATCGAAAAGTTAAATTCGTAATTCGAAAATGAATGAGGTTAAGTAAAATATTTCCAAATATGGCGTAACATACTCTGTAGTTAATTAAGGACGGTGCCACCTAATAATAAGAAAAATTTTCCCGCGGTATGAGAGCGCAGAAAAGTAGATCTTAGTTTGGGTTATTGGAATTTGAAATGAAAAAAGGGGGAAACCATGCATTTTTCGGAGATAGTAAGGTTCGATTTTTGAAAAAGTGGACTCTTAATTTTTTTTTTTGCGAAAACAAAGAAACGCAAGTTTTTTCACAGGTGTTATCGACACAAACGTTTACTTGCAGTAAAACAACAGGAACGCCAATGAAATATCTCCAAAATAAATAGCAAATTGCAATCGGATTATTCTTTAAAAAATGTTTTTTATCACAAAGCCGTGACAACAGAGCCATTTTTGTGCTTGACAGCCTTCCTCTGTAGTCACTAAAAAGCGGCCCCAAAATTTAATCCCGACTTCAATGGGCCGCATCACGCGATTTTAAAAGGTATATTGGTTTTCTTCAGGGTTTTGATTTTTCAAATTTTGTCACTCCCCTCCCCGGTGAATAAAGACATTTGCATCTGTTTTTGTGGTGTACTCTAGGATGAACACAAAGAAGAAGGTTTTGCAGTTTTTTTGAGTGGATATTTCCTTGCTTCTTTGGGAAGATTGGATCTTTTTTCGAAAAGTGGTTCTTAAGGACGGGTGCCTACTAATTCAAAGGTATTTTCGCGCGATTTACTAAATATGCGGGAAAAGTAGATCTTTACAAGTGTCATTGAAATCCAAGAAGAAAATTGGAGGGTAACCACGCATTTTTCAAAGATAATCAACAATATTTGAAGAAAGCTTTAAATTACAAAGCTATGTATGGCGTTCTTTTCCAAACTGAACCTTGATTATCTATGAAAAATGCGCGGTTACTCCCAATTTTCTTTTTGGATTCCAAGAGCCTTGCTAAGTTCTGCTTTCGCCGCATAGCTTTAAGCCGCGCAAAAATATTTCTGTCTTAATAAGCACCACCCATAGGAAATCCGAGTGTCTCGAGATGCGCAGAACGTATGCGCAATAACAATAGTAGGCACCGTCCTTAAATGACCAAAATAACGTTGCAAGGATATTTGGGGAGAGAATTCTATGTGATTCTACTCGCGGCTTCGCCCCTCGCATATCACGTTCTCTCGGCGGATTTTCAAGCAACAGAGAGACTGCTCGCAGTCGATGTTTTGGTGGAAGATATTTGGTGGTGATTAGTCAGGACGTACGATGGCCTTGCATCCATACAGGTGTTTGTTATTAACCCTTATTCGTGCTTTCCACTACTCGTACTGTCGAAAGTTCGGCGAAAAATCGAATAAAAAGCAGACATAGGTGATATCATGCCATCCTGTCGTTTCGGTGTGACAAGGAATGGAACGGTCCTCCCCCCTGATTTTTTACTTCGTGGGGGGTGAAGGGTAGGGCAAACTCCAGTCTTTAACCGGTACATCGCCGCACCAGTCGCGTGGTAATGTGAGAGCCGTGATCTGTTGATGAAAATACAGTTCCGTTCTCGTAGACGCGCATTTCTTGTGAAGTGGTACATAGTTGCTCGTACAAATTTAGTTTTTTAATGTTTCCCTTCGGGGGGGAAGATTCCCACACTGCGGTTTTAGTTTCAAACAGTACAAGGAACTCTCATTTCTGGTGAAAGCGATGCAAAAAGAAACCTGGGAAATCTCACACCCAGTGGGCGCCTTAATTGTCCCGAATGTCTTAAAATATCTTACATCTTCTTCAGGCTAACACTTGGTTCTTTCGATCTTCTTTGTCCAGTCAAATGGTTCCCACCACTCGCCGAATTGTAACACTTTCTTCTTATGCTCTTCGAAATTTTCTTTCCGCGGTTTTCTCCATCGATGCGGTTCGAGGTCCAACATTCCTCCTACGATTTCCTTGCCAAAGTAATGTGGGAACAGATCTTCTTCCTCGATGACATGAGCAAATCCACCGTCCAAACCAAACTCGACGCTGAAGTATGGCAGACCCTTGGGGACTGCCGCGCGAAGTCCTTTCTTGCTTGTGTCGATCAGCTTTTTGTTTTGTGCCCACTCGGTGTCTGACTCCAAAATGGCTTTCTGTTGATAATAAATGAGTACAAGAGAAAATAAACCTCAAAGAAGTGGAACAAAATTAAAGTTACAACAACTTCAAAAACGCATTAATAATTTATGAGCGGAGCAACCTATTCTTGGTTTTCACTCACGTGATCAACAGCCATGTTTTAAACGAAAACAAAAGAAGAGGTTAGCATAATAATAGCTTTCAATTTCCGGAGGATTGGATCGGGACACCAACATGGCCACCATTTCATTGTTTGGGGACACCAACACGGCGGCCGTGACGTCATGTGAAATCCGAGAATCAGATCACAGACAAAACATCACGTTCATGTTCTTTAAAAACTGATAAAACACTACTCTTCATTAGAATTCTTTACATAAAGCATACTAATTAACAATTAGACCCGTAGCCCGCAAGGGCTACGGGTCAATAGCTCATGAGGCGAAGCCGAATGGGCTTTTGACCCGTCATCCTTGAGGGCGAAGGGTCTAATTGTTTTAGTATCACCCAACTAGTCGGACAGAAAAGGCAATAACAAAGTTAGCAAATGCAAGTTGAAGGAATATTTATTTGGGAATAAAACGAAAGAAAGAGCCACGCTTTTCGGTACTCGAGGACTATTACTAATAGTCCTCTAGTAGTGTAGCCAATCAAAATGCAGGATTTGCATTAGTCCACTAGTTGGGTGATACTAATAAAGCATAGCTTGTTTTTGTTGTATGTTAATGTTCTCCCATCGAATTTGAACGTCATCGACGCCATGTTGGATGACACAAACAGCATATCTCTCATTAGCTTCTTTCGTCCATTGTTACTTGCAAACGTCCTCTACCTTACTTAGGCGCCACCCACATGTACCCGGATATCTTCGAAAGGGGAGACTTTGTTTCCGTTTTTGCCTCCCGTCTTCACGTTTACGGCTTGAAAACGCTCTCCAGACTAGACTTTTGAAAACGGAGGTTTACTAAATTAAAAAAAAAAAACTTTGATATTTATCCAGGAAGCACCACTCACGCGAAAGTGGTTTTCAGGGAAGTCCTGCATCCGATCGAATTGGAATTTAGAGAAGACGGTTTTTGAGGCGAGTACCCGGAGAAAAACCTCTCAGAGCAGAGTAAAGAACTTAACCCACAGATGGCTACGAGTCCGGAATCGAACCCGGGCCACATTAGTGGGAGGCGAGTGCTTTAACCACTCAGCTATCCCAGTTTCCCTATTGAAAAGGAAGGTTTTCGACTGCGATGACATCAAAGGTGCCATAGAGAACGCATGCGCGCGCGTGCCCTATAGGTGGAGGTTACCCTTTTCGAAACTTGTGGACGGGGCCTTGGGTAGAGTTCTATTAGGGTCAACCCGGCGTTTCGATCGGTTGGGTTGTTGATGCACTGTATTTTATTGGTTCCTCTGGAAGGAAACCTTTTTTGATGGCTTTGGTCGATCAAGTTTTTTAACCGGGTCACGACCTTGGTTTAAAACGATGGGTATCGTCCGCTTTCGTTTTCGCGGGATTTGTATACTGGTCTGGCACGCGACAAGGCAAGGGTTTTCCCCTAAAGCCAGGACAACACATTTTACGCGCTGCACAAGTTACCTTATTTATCCCTTAGAAGGTCACAGAAATCGAGGATTTGACCAACTGATGAAACTTTTTCCGTCAATGTATTCCAAAAACCATGCAATTTTTTAAGCGAAAAAAAAAAAAAATGGAACTGCGCTAAGACAGGATGCTTTTCGTTCTGTATGTCTAAGGAATTTCACCATAGGCCATTTTCGAAATATCAGATATCCAGCTTGATAGTGAGGCAGTGAGGACAAAAACAATAGAAACACCTGGGAATGAATGTGAAAAATGTTTACATATCATCCACTCTCCTTTGCTTTTATCATCTAAACCTCTCTTTCAAGCTGAATTTTAATATATCAAAAAAGGCCTATTTCTTACAACTGTAAGGCTTTTGACATTTAATGGCGCGATCAACAATAGCTCATAAAATTGGACAGAGACGTTTTCTAAACAGCTTAGATGAAAGCACTTGGATTAAAGCACTCCCCTTCAAACTGTTCTCTCGACGGCCAACTTTCATCTCCTTTTATCGTCCGTTGTACACCAAATCCCAGCGTCACAACTCTACCCCTCCGCCCTAATCGACAAATATGACTTCCAACAGCCGAATCCCATATTGTAACTTTACCTTGAAATAAATAGGGGACATGTCCCCGATTTCTTTTGCCAGCGGTATACACTCAATGATCATGTGACGCTGTTTCTTAAGCTGCTTACACGTTTCCAGAAAAACCACGTCCTGTTCCTGTAAGAAATAATTAACATAGGCTGAGATTGTCTGATGAGTGTTAGAGCGGTTTTCAAATGAGTGTCGTAAAACCAAAACCAAAGTAATTACTTTGGCCAATCAAAAAGGACGGAGACAATCCAGTAAACCAATCAAAACCCGAAGTAATTACACGTAGCCGACACAAAGCGCGGGAAAACGTGCACGCGTGAGCCACGATTGGTTTTGCTTTCACTTGTGATTGGTTGAAAAAGTGGCCAGAGAACTTTGAATGAATCACAGAGTGAAGTAGATGCAAAACCAAAGTAATTCGCTAATTACTTTCGACACTCAATTGAAAACCGCTCTATAAGATTAAACACAGAGTAATTAGCTCTGACCAACCAGGGAGGACGTGGACAACCAAATGAGCCAATTGGAAGTGAACTTGCTTCTCATAGGCGGAGAAATTCGACATAATTTGATAAAAAACCAAAACTAAACCAAACGCGAAGTAACTTTTAATGGGGTAGCTCCCATAAGTCTCCTGTAGCCAAATGGTAGAGCATTCGAACTAGTAATCGGAAGGCCAGACGTTCGACTACAGTTACAAGGCGTGGGAATTTTTTCAAATATTTCCGAGTCATTATACATAAAACCCATCACTTCGACTTTTCAAGGCACGTAAAAACTACCCCATTCGAATTAACCCAACCTCTAACGTGATCGTTGTGGCACAAATGTTTTGAGTTACTGCAAACTTATTCAAACTGATTCCTCGAAGTAATTAAAACTAGCGGTGACTGTCATACCTTAGTCACGAAAGCACGAGAAATGTACAAAACGTTATGACCAACCAACCTTGTTCCCAGGGTCCTCTCTCTTCCTCCCTCGAGAAAGTACCCTTGTTGCGGCTGGCAACGTGTCTGCTAGATTTTTGCAGATTACACAAAGATAAATGAAGGGAGGTGCATTTGTCTCCACTGAACTCATCTACTGAGCTGAGTAGGGAGTGGAAATGAAACTGTTAATCTCAGACAAGGTAATTATCTTCCGTATCCTGTTTGAAGTACTTCCACTACATCTTTCCTCAATTACAACGCTTCCAGACAAATTACTTGTTTTACTTTTAATTACGTTTGTATCACCCGAAAGCTGCACAACTTGAAGTCTACCTTAAGAACGTGGGCGCCATTTGGAAAAGAAAAACAATCAGATAGAACTGATTACTAGGAAAACTTAAGTCAAGTAATCAAGTAAAGCTATGATCCTCGCAGTTATAAACGCAATTTTAGCAATCGCGTAGAGAAGCCTGAAAAATGCAGGACCTCAACGGGGTTTGAACCCCTGACCTCACGATGCCGATGCAACGCTCTAACCAATTGAGCTATTAAGCCACTGAAGTTGGGAGCTTGGCATTTGGTCATAGGCACGTGACCAGCTGCAACCAGGGTACTTGCTCGAGGGAGAAAGACAGGACCCTGGGAACATGGTTGATGACGAACGACAACATTATATCATAACTCGCGTGTATGCTTACAAAATGTTTGTAACACAAAAAGGAGAATTGATGCTACACATCGCTTACCATTTCTTCAAACATTTTCGTGAGTTCTTTCTTATAAATCTGAGAAACAAAAAGATGAAACACTATCATATATTAAAAATAAAACACAAAGAGCGGTGATAAAGATGGTAAACCAAAGCATTTTAAAGAGACTATATAAATTCGTTGGTTTACCACTGGTGTTCAATCAAGTTCTATTGTTCAATGTTTCCCTAGGGATTAAAAAACATCAGAGAGAGTTGACATTGGAGTACTGTAAACCTACCCAGTGTTTCTCTAAAGTGTGACCGCAACAATTGAGTTAGCCTATTAGCCTGAGGTCTATTTGCAAACAAACGCAACCCACATACAAACCTTTATTTCACTCCACACGTCCTCGTCCAATAGCGTAGAAGCTGAACAGTGTTGCATTGGGACGATCAGACAATGGCCCTCTGTCAGCGACTGGTGTAACGGAACCGCCAAATAAACCTAACAAAGGTAACTGTAACAAGTCAACAAGTATTGATGCTTTGCTTTTGACGTCAAGGCGGCCATGTTGCTGTACAGAACAATGCTGTAAAATATCGTTTGGGAATTTGACTCTATTATTAAAATAGCCAAATGCAAGGTGGCCAGCCATGTTGGCGAATATGGCGATTTTGGCAAATAGGGCAAATTCTTGTCAAATCGCCAAATGTATGTAAATTGTAAATTAGTTCAATACGTGGTGGCCAGCCATGTTAGCGAATCTGGCGAATATGGCAATTTTGGCAAATATGGCAAATTCTTGTCAAATTACCAATTGTATGTCAGTTAGTTCAACAAATGACAGTCAGCCATGATTTCCACAAAAATAACAATGAAGCAAACATGTTACACCTAGTTCTTGAAGCAACAAGGGACTACTCGAAGAAGTCTTACTTTAAGACCTACTACTCCTTAAAGCAACAACAAACTACTCGTTCTTGAAGCAACAAGGAACTACAAACCGGTACTTTTCCTACAGCAAAGAGACTTGAAGAACTAAGGACAGGATTAATTGATATCTGTTTGATCGGTTGAATTTCAAAAGTGGATCAAAAACTCATTCAGCCCTCCCCTCACACTTTCGTGATGCCCCCTCCAACACTTTCAAACGTACTCCGCGACCCCTGAGTTTTTGAGTGCTCGTAGATGTTGTTAATCTATTCCCCCCTCCCCTTGATGAGTAAAATCGTTTAGCGTTAGACAGAGTAAAATCTGTAAGACTTACTCTCAGAAAGGAAAAGGTTAAAAGGGTAAAAAAGACTATCCCAACCATAGAAGAGATTACAAAAACATTGAATAGCTTCACAGCGCTTTTGAGGAGGGACCATTTAGATGATGAAACTTGACGATCTAAGATCGTAATTCGGGCGGTAACTCTGCATGCTGCTGCGAGTCTCAATTCACATTGCACAGCAATTTCAATTAAAAGTAGCACGCATAATGGCTACTATGTTGCATGTGAAAACAAAGATCGTGAAACTGTCACAGTACAGCAAAAAATATCTTTTATCATAAAAATAATGCTTATTGAAACTGACTGACAGATAAGAGTGAAATCTACAGTAATCGTAGCGACGGCAAGAGAGTTTCAAAAGCCCTGTCCATACTAAAAGGCATACTGCACTGATATCCCTCAATTATTGAATCACTATCATGGCGATTACCTGTGTAGCTTTCACTATAATTGAGCTGGTAATTTTTTTCAGACATAGCAACCGTTAATGATAATCCTATTTGTATTAATTACATGCACCCGGCTCCCCTGTACATTGGCGGTGACAATGTAGAATACATTTGATTACCAATCGCAAGTAATTTGTACCAGGTCATAACAGCTATTTAGTCCTTTGATGTGATCAGTATAAATCAAAGTACACATACTCATAGCAACAGTACACATTGATTTCCAGCATTTTTCCCACAGTTCATAACAAAAAAATTCATTGACTGCATGGTGCCTTGAGTGTTAAATTACGCCGATCATGTATAGCAAACTCAGGCCTGTTTCAATCCCAACCCTGAGGCTTCCATTTTATACACACTTGATGACGTATTTTTTGGTTGGCTACAATACTGAATCTTCACCGCTCTTAGGAACAAATTTCTCAAAATTGCTTAACTTTGTGTAACTTGAGAACTTTCAAACATCACAAGTAACCATAAATCACGAAATGCAAGAGAATTTTATAGTTAACAAAATCACTCCATTGCTTTGTTTCCACAACAACGTCCGTATTGCACTCTATAGCCTCCACTGCACTCTATTTGTGCATTCGTCATCACCCAATCCGAAACTTACGCAATTTTATGTTGAGTATAACATAAATAATTTAAACCCACGTGCAAACCAACGCAACATTGTTGGCCAACATTGAACAACTTCCAACATTGTTGGGCGTTACATGTTGCGTCCGTTTGCGCACCCTGTTGCATGTTGTTCCGTGTTGTTGCGCGAAGTTTGAAACTGGTCAAACTTTTGGGCCAACAACTGCCAACATTGCAACATCGTTGGCCAACAACTTCCAACATTGTTTGGCGTTACATGTTGCGTCCGTTTGCGCACCCTGTTGCATGTTGTTCCGTGTTGTTGCGCGAAGTTTGAAACTGGTCAAACTTTTGAGCCAACAACTGCCAACATTGCAACATCGTTGGCCAACAACTTCCAACATTGTTTGGCGTTACATGTTGCGTCCGTTTGCGCACCCTGTTGCATGTTGTTCCGTGTTGTTGCGCGAAGTTTTTTAAACTGGTCAAACTTTTGAGCCAACAACTGCCAACATTGCAACATCGTTGGCCAACAACTTCCAACATTGTTTGGCGTTACATGTTGCGTCCGTTTGCGCACCCTGTTGCATGTTGTTCCGTGTTGTTGCGCGAGGTTTGAAACTGGTCAAACTTTTGAGCCAACAACTGCCAACATTGCAACATCGTTGGCCAACAACTTCCAACATTGTTGGGCGTTACATGTTGCGTCCGTTTGCGCACCCTGTTGCATGTTGTTCCGTGTTGTTTCGCGAAGTTTGAAACTGGTCAAACTTTTGAGCCAACAACTGCCAACATTTCTTTTGTTCCGTGATCGCCGAGAAATAGCGCAACAATGTTGGTTCCGTTTGCACAGCTCCAACATTGGCCCCAACATTGTTGGGGCCACGCACGCGCATTATATGAGGTTATCCACGGAGATAGCAACACATTAACATGTTGATGAAAACAAGATGGCAGCCGAATGGTTAACAAAATTATTTAACAAAACTGATGATGCGAAAAGAATAGGCCATTTTCGAAATATCAAATATTCAGCTTGATGGTGAAGCAGTGAGGACAAAAACAGTAGAAACACGTGGGAATGAATGTCACGATTGTGAAATATATTTACATATCATCCACTTTCCTTTGTCTTTGTCCTCACGGCCTCACTGCCAAGCTGAATTTTAATATATCGAAAATCGCCTAGTTCAGAGTCGACAGTCAAAGCCATAGTCAGATAACTAATATAGTTACATAAATAAAGTAGTCAAATAACACAGTCACATATAATTAATACTTGAATACATAATTCATAGTCGGGCGAAAATTAACAAAGTAGATACATCCATAAAATAATTTCGACATTTGCTTTAAAGAAAAAGTAACTGCGAAAACTATTTACTAAGCCCCGTGCAAACGGACCGACTTACTCAAGGCCTTACTCACTTACTAAGTCCCATACAAGCGGACACAAAAACTACCAACATTGTTTGGAGTTGTTGGTTCTGCAGATGTTGGAGTGTGTAAAATGGACTCAACAACTCCCAGCAATGTAAGGACGACGTGCAGTGTATTATGGGAAAGATACAAGCCATAGGACTTTGTAAACTTAACCAGTATAATCCTCTGCAAAATACTTTTTTTTACAATCATTTCACATGAACTTACCAAAGAAAGCGGGGTTTACTTCAATCTTGCTTTTTCCTACGTTTTATGCCGGAAACGTTTTGGGTGTTAAATACATGATTTGATTTGATTTGATTTTATTCTAGACACTGTTCCCATTGCTGTCTAATGTGGTCTACTTCTTCAGTTAATTAATTAATTTTTGTTCGTTATAATGCGGCACACTAGCGAATCATAAACAAGATATTAATCAATGTCTAATTCAAAATCGGCAGCTGTTTTTTCCGCAGCTTCCCTTAGGACACACAAAGCTGCTTGTTCAACCGCTCCCAAAAGCCTACATAGGGCATAGTACGTTGCTCCAAATGACATACCACTTGCTACAGCCAAACCTATAAAAGGAAGGTACCTTGTGACCTCTTCAACGGCTGCCTCCGCGGCATAAGGCGCCAGAAACCCGCTTAGCTGTGCAGTAGTGGTTAACCCAACTTTGACGACCTTTTCTCTGGTGGCAAGATGTAGCCTCGTAAATTCGGCGGACCCTATCTCGGGGAGACCAAGTTGAGACCTGTAAAGGCTGAGCTCCTTTAGTATTAAAGCGGCATCAACGGCAAAAGATAGGCCAGGTATAGGAACGAGGGCGGCGGTTGCAGATGCTGCAGAAACTATCAATATGCGCCCTTTGAGGACATCAACTTTTCTCTGAAAAACTTCCGTCGACGATCTTGTAATTGCTTTGCCGAGGGATAAGGTCATGCTCTCTCGCTGATATCGGGTAAGAGCGTCTAGAATAGCTGCGGTTAGTCGGACAAAATCCCACTTGTTCGGCTCGTGATTGCTTATCAAGAATAAATCTTCTTCCTGACTGAGTAGGTCGCCTAGATTTTCCAAACAGTCGCGTCTTATTGTGGCCAGCATGGCATTTTCATCGAACGACCGCTTGCGTGACTCAGCTCTGACATTTTCGTCAATTTTTGTGCGGATGAAGAAAAATTTCTTTTGCATCGCTCTGATTTTCACAGCCAGTTTTCGATCGTTCTCGGTGAATCGCGTTGCTGTAAAGATGAGAAAGGCATGGTACTTCTCCAGTTCTACTCTCTGGACGTAAGTTTCCAGGTCAGGGTAGTTTGGAGTGCCTATCCCAGGAAGATCCCAAAACTTGATCTTTGGGTTAGTGGGGTGATCATAGGCAGTCGGCACTTTAGTGCATTCGGTAACTTTAACTTCTGCTGCTCCTTGATCGTCGTCTTTGAGTCTAGCAGAAATTGAAGCATTTGTTTTACAATTACCCCATTTTTAGGTCGACAACAACTTATATATTTTTTTGAAAAGATAGATTTGCTGGGTGAAACATGTGCCCATATGTATCTACAAATTGCAGAAAGGGGTAATTAGGCTCTTGGGTTTCTCAGGAGAAACCTTATTGTAATTAAATCATCTCGTCCAACAACCCCCAATCTGTTTCTCACAAGAGTCTAGCTTGACCTATCCTTGAGTATTCCTCGCCAGGCTAGGACCCATATACTAAGGATAACATAGATGCACAGCATCCAAATTGAATCGTCTTGTGTATAGTATCAGTGAGAAGTTAAGCAAGCCAAAGAGAAACCCTTAAGTTATGATGGAAAATGAACAGATTAACATAAAATCTACAATGGTCAAGCATGGATTGAGGCTACAAAGAACCTGACCCCTCTGAGATATACGAGTCACAAAGTCAATACCAAAGCTTATGAAAATCAATTTCTTGCAGTGATTATTTCAAATTTCCTTTTTCGCTTTCTCGAATGAGACTTAAGGCTGAAGATGGCATTTTTAAAGTTTTTCTTATTACGACGCACTTGGATTGATAAAAAAAATATATTTTTACAACTGCATTGAAAGTGTCACGATGGTTGCGTGACAAAGTCCAACTTTCAGAGGCGCTTCCGGGGTTTTTTTTTTGTTCAAACGTGAAAGTGAAACTACTCCAAAATTATGCAGAAATATGGGCATAATATGAAATTTCTCACTTTATTTTCCTTTCCCCTCTAAAAAAATTCGAATTCTAAATCTATTTCTAGTTCGATTTCTCCTCAAGAGGTAAGTTTGTCTACACGTACAGTCAGTATTTGAGAAATCACATACGTAGGTGGTACATAACTGTCTGATCGAAAACCCACATTTACCGTCGTTTGAATACACTTACTCTCGTATCGCGTTGATAAAACTTGACTTTCCAGCGCCTGAGTCACCAGTTACTGCAATATTCACCTCTACCTCGCGCCATCTTTCGAGTCTCTTGCGCAAAAACTCCTCGATGTTTGAAACTCCACTCTCATCAATTTCACGCTGAAGCTCTTTCATTTCGATTTTCACCCAGCCATCGTCCAAAAATTCAATTGAAAAGTCATCCATGATGTAGCACCGAGCTTTAAAAAGAGCAGACGAACTTGGAGCTAAAAAACGCAGCAACAAAAACAGAATACCTTTTCAACGATTATCAGTTGAGTATGTACCTAGAGAAGTTTTGCCCTTGAAACCCCGATGTTGTCAAGCGGAACGCAAATCGTATCCATTGGCAACTTTTCGGGCTGTGATGTCATCAGTCTTATCTTCCCGCTAAACCTTGAAGACCTTTGAACTGGTAACATGGCGGAGTACCAAATCAAAGTTTAATGTACAGTAAATCAAAATTTGGCCGAACAGAAATGCATAAGTTTTGTAGTAGAAGCTAGTTCAGTGAACTCTGGCCATTATTCTTTTGCTTCTCTTGTCGAAGAAATCACCATGCGATGTTCAACATGGTCTCCATCACCTGAACGACCATGGGCCGTTTTTATACTAGAGACGCACAATTCGTCAGGGACGAACTTGGGCAAACAAGATCGTGCGAAATCAAGTGGGTCCTGCAGTTCTGGATATTATTGATCCAAACCAGTTTGGCGCCATACCAAAGTCATCAACTACACAAGCTCTAATCTCAATGGTGCACGACTGGGCGAAAGCCACAGACGGATACGGTTCTGCAGTGAGGATTGTACTTTTGGATTACAAGAAGATGTTTGATCTCATCGATCATCGTATTTTAGTCGATAAGATCCTCTCACTGAACATTCCTCGTGGAGTAGCCCGCTGGGTTTGCAATTTTCTACTTGAAAGACGCCAGCGTGTCAAGTTGTCTAGTGATGGTTTCTCTGAGTGGGGTCTGGCGTTCCCCAAGGCACTAAGCTCGGTCCTTGACTTTTCCTGCTAATGATAAATGATCTCCATCCACCAGAAGCTAAAGCATGGAAATACGTGGACGATACAACACTGGCCGAGGTTGTTCCGAAGTCCGGAAATAGTAGTATTCAGTGCTCTGTCATCGAGGTGGAACAATGGTCAAGAAGAAACAAACTCCATTTAAACGCGGACAAATGTAAAGAGCTAATAATTGACTTAAAAAAATCAAAACATCGGTTTAATTCTATTTCCGTCGATTCCAAAGAGCTCGAGTTAGTATATCATGCAAAAATCTTAGGGGTTACCATTGCTAGCATTCCAGTGAAATTATCATATTCATGAAGTCATAAGAAAGGCTAATAAGCCAATGTATTTTCTCATTCTGCTGAAGCGCGCACGGGTCCCTATTAATGATATCATTAGTTTTTATTCTACTTGCATTAGGCCTGTGCTGGAGTATTGCGCGCCTGTATTCCATCATGCTTTTCCAGCCTATTTAAGCGACGAACTAGAGCGTGTACAGAAGTGAGCTAAGCCATCTTTTACCAGACCTAATTGAACACTTTTATTCCCTCAATGTCAAATAGATGAGTATACGTAAAGCCAATAGTTTTATAATCTTTTACATATAGCCTGCAAATAGTTATATAGTTTTTCTATTCATACTTACATTGTAAATAGACATGCAATTCAGCCTTTCGGCTGCTGGATGATATTTTTAATAAATCTATCGTTCAGTGCCAGTTCATATTCCCTGAATTTGGTACAATGTCGTGACACAGCCCTTTAAGAAAGACACTTAAAAATCTCACTCTGCCGGTTTAAGGCCAAGCGATCGTTAATGGAGAATCCCTTTGCAACGCAAAGAGTAAGAAACTTAAGGAAGGAGGCAGTGCAGCCAAGTGGTCAGAGATCCCGAGATTCGGAGCCGTGTTCAAGACCTGTAACAAACAAAGCGGGACGGAGTTGGTTTTGGTACCACCAAAACGAAATCCATTTGGACGCAGCGACGGGATTTGAACGCGAAGAATTCCCACGCAACCGTCACAACACCGGATTGGTACTTCTAGGCACACAATTCACTTTACCTTGAAGCCAATGGCAATAATAAGGTGCTTGGCAATATCTGGGTTCTCGAAGCAGAAGTGACATTTGGAGAGTTGGGCGGCTAACAGCCTATGTTCTGAATTGGACAAACGAAGAAAGACAGTTAAAATGTTCAAAGTCAAACACGAGTACGCACAATGAGAGGAGCTACTCCTCCGGTCCCCTCTCGCGTTTGCCAGAGACCGATAGCACAAGAGGGCGCTCAACAGTCATAGCGAAACTCAAAACAGATTCTTTTTTCCATGGTGAGGCTTTTCACAACAAGAATGACCAACAACGTCGTGTAAAATGTTAACGATGGATTGCCCGCCTCAAGGACACTTTTTCTCGTGCTTTGAATGCATCAATGGTTGATTATGTGCCTAAGGTAGCGTGCCTTTCACTGCGTATCTTACAGCCGGAATCGATGTGTGGAACCGTATGTACACAAACAAACGTATTATAGCGGCGCTAAGTAAGCGGTCAAGGCATCCAAAATGAAGTGTCGCGCACTGAACATTGGACAGTACGCCACACTCTATCTTCTGCTAACAATTCGTGGTAAATGGTAGAGGCTGGTACTCGATAACCAA
Source organism: Montipora capricornis (assembly GCF_036669925.1). Taxonomy (NCBI): domain Eukaryota; kingdom Metazoa; phylum Cnidaria; class Anthozoa; order Scleractinia; family Acroporidae; genus Montipora; species Montipora capricornis. Next base: position 38,145,021 of record NC_090891.1, on the reverse strand, counting down.
TACCTTTTATAGCCTTTTGTCGTTCCCGTTCTTCCAGCTGAGCAGCAGAGATTTTATTGGCAGCTGAGGATACAAAGTGGTCATCTAACGAGAAGTCATCGGAATTTGCCATGCTAGCCGCCTGAAATAAAAAGATAAGCCCTCGCTAATTGCGCGAACTGCGTTGGAAGAAAAGATGGACCCGCGAAGGTAATAGCCCACTTTCGATATATTAAAATTCAGTCCCAAACAAAAGACATCATCTCGAGGCTCGGGGAATAAACTCATACAAATCCTTATATTTATTCTCCAGAGCCTCGAGATGATGCCTTTTGTTTGGGACTGAATTTTAATATATCGAAATTGGTCTATTGTGAGCTCTGTGGAGGGAATTTGACGCAGGGTGTGGTTTCATGGCCTTGGCTTCAGCTCAGGTATTGTTGAGAGCATTAGGATTTCAGTTTCGCGAGCATACTCATATCCTTCACAGACAAATTCACCTTTTCAAAGCAATAGGTATAACGGTATATAGGTATGATAAGTGTACAGGGAAGATATCGTTGATGTCACCTATTGCCATTAATGTGCCAACCAGAGCCTCGTTGGTTGTCGAAAAAAAAGGTCTTTTGTTCCTGTGGTTGGTACATTTCAATAACAAAAGCAATGTTTGTAAACAGATATCTTCCCTATAGTTACTCATATACGAGTGAAAGAAAGATGTTTCCATAGCCTCTACTCTAGGCACGAACCGCTCGTACGAATGGCACGAACTCTTGTTCATGTATTAGCCAGTATTAAAAATACCATAATACTCTGTGTTTGTCCCTCCAACATTTTGCATAAGCATTGATTCCAGATTCTCTTGGGACCATTGTAAATTAGTCCCACGAGAAAGGAAATTTTGGAGGGACAAACAAAGAGTATAATGGTATTTTTGGTACTTGCTAATAGACCGTACCCCTTTTGACGAAACGCATCACAATTCTTTTGTTGAGTGTCTACTGAAACATTGCATTCTGGTCAGTTTATAGTGGTCACTTAACAAAATAATTTTGATGTTTACGTCATAAGGGAAAAGGCCTACTATGTAAGGCGCGCATTTCGTATATTTGAACCGCGGAATAGTCATGGAATGAACGTTAGAAAGATTATCGCAGTTGACTGATAGATTTTCTCCAGCTTCCTTTGCAGTTGCTTTAGTGGAAAATCCGAGTCTAACGGCCAAGATCTTTTTCACTTTCATATAAAATTTAAATACGTTCAGGTCATACGAATGACACGTCTTATCGAAGGAGCGCCTTGTCTCTCTCGAACAAAAGTCCCCAAATGTTTAATGCTTTACCTTGGATGATAGTCTGGCTAACATAGCATTGTGGTCCTCTGCCGTTTGCATCTTTTCTCGTCTCACCATTTCCTTCAAATCATATCTGTCATCATCTGCAAAGTACCTCTCTCTTTTACCTTCCTTACTGTGTGTGTCAACCTACAATGACGTAAACTTCAGTTTGTGGTATCACCCTAATTTCAGGCAAATTCGGATTCCGGAGGAAGGAGAAATTAGGTAGGTAGCCAACTTCGGCAAGTTTCTTTACTTTTGAGAGCAACTTGTGTTAGAAAGGAACTTTTTAGAAGCAAATTTCTAGGTGAATGAGAAGATGTAAACAGTAACGTAAGAGCAAATTTTCTTTCAGCGCCCCGTCAATCCATTAATGTGCCAACCCAGGAGCCCATCTGGAGCGTGCAACTTCCATACAGCGTCTGTGAAACGGCGTTTTCACAAGTAGGTTTATTTTTAGACTAGCCCTTCCCGCGAATTAGGTCAAAAAACAAAGGCAGTTCCGGTTCGGTGACCCTATGACGTCAGCTTAATTTCTTGTAATTGGTCATCGGGCTCCTGTGGGAGTCTCATTAGCGGGAAATTCAATCTAAAAATAACCTTACTTGTGAAAACGCCGTTGCAAGAAAATAGGTAAGTTGCACGTTCCGGGTGATGGGCTCCTGGCCAACCAGAGATCTATTGGCTGTCGAAACAAAGGTTATTTTGTTCTGTGGGTCGCAAAATTTAAATCATTGTATCAAAAGAATCGTTTATAAACAGTGAATATCGCCATTTGTCGGACTTTACCCAAAATAAAGGCTAATGGCTCGGCCGCAGTTCGCCGTCGAAAAATTCCGTACAGATTTCTCGTCCATAGTGTGTGCATTACCAAAGTTAGGGAGCTTAAGCACGCGCGTTTTTGAGACACGGACGGCAACGGGAAGAGAGCATTTCGCGTGCCAGGACAGCGCTGTCTCCCAGATTTTTATACTAATCATTTCTAATGGAGTAAAGATACTTGATAATGTAAATGTAGCTGTGTGAACAGAAGTTAAAAGAGAAAACACGTCACTTCCGGTTGCCGTCCGCGTCTCAAAAACGCGCGTGCTTAAGCTCCCTGATATCATCATGCTACCACTTCGACTTGATCACCTTTCGTCGTTTTTTCTTTCCTTTCGCGTACTCGCGTTCTTTTGTTATCTCCAGTGGTCTCACATTACCGGCTGCATCTGTTCTCGTTAGTACTACAGTCTCCTCTGTGCGTTTAGCTGTGGCTCCACCTTCTTTGGTTTGGGATTCCCGAAGATCTTTGGTTTTTCTCATTTCGTCCAACTGTGACTTTAACTTCGCAGCTAAGTCCTGGAAAAGGAGAAAGTTGAAAATTGCTCAGAAAACGACCTTATTGCAGTTCTGATGTAATCAAAGACGGGCCTACAGAAACATCCCAGTCACTGAAGGCCTGCCACATAGACTGTTGCCTTATCTCCAGAGGTGCTGTGAAAACCATTCAAAGTAAAGCTCATGCAAATCCTTTTTTGAGTGAATGGATCAATAGGTGGTTTACAACCGATCTCTAGAGACAGATAACAATGACGTAATGTACAATAACTGGTGGACGAACAAAAGGATCTAATAAGAGATGTTTTGTTTTTGTCCACCAACATGGTGGAGTTGACGTCACTTCAAAAATGCAGCCATTTGGGTGAAGCATTTGGAGCAGTACCGGTGATTTACGCGCTCTATTTAAGTATTATATTTCTATAGTGTTGTCCATAAAATGAAGCAACGCATTCCCCAGTTAGGAGTCCATAACTGGGAGCGTACATCTACCCACCCGTTTACAAGAGTACAAAAAGAGAATTGGGGACCTTAAGCAAGGACGACATCGACGACGACGGCTGCGAAAATTCAGCGATGTTGAAAAAAACTAAATTTTTTTAAAAGCTTTAGCACCGTTGGTGTCATAGCTTTTCCATTATTCCTAATCTTCAAACATGAAAAATTGGAGCCGGTTACTCAAGAACCAAACTGGGATGACCAGCATTAAAGTTTGAAGAAAGAATGAACACTTTCGTGTAGTGCTTTCTATCGCCAAAAGATGCAGATTTTCGGCATTTTACTCTGTAAAAATGTAAAACACACAGAATGAACTGAATTTGTTTTTTCGGTAAACTTGTCGTTTTCGATGTCCATTTTTCTGAAGAACCCTTTACCTTTTCCATCCGAGGTGGAGAGATGAGTATACAGTTTCTGTTTAGTGGGGCTAACAGTCAGATGAACTGTTATTCCAGTGGGTGTTCGCAACTCTTAGCATTTTCTTGTAGATTTGAATTTGTAAGACACTAACCGCAACCAATTGGAGTCCATTTGGAACCCACATCGGAGTTCAAGTGAGAAAAGAGTAATTTATGCCAGAAAGCAAGTATATGTCCTATAAACAATAGCCATTCTGCACCATGCTTTGAGTCTGGGTAAAATCCTTCAATGTGACGACTCAAATAAAAGCCACTGACCACTTGTATTGATAATTATATAGCACAGCACATATAGCGTAAGAAATGCCATCTTAAAAAGAGTTGGTTTCGGACAATACACACCTCATTGCCCATAATCTCTGCCTTGACAATCTTAGCTCCTATTTCATTCAGATCAGTCTCAGTGATCTGCTTTGCAGGAAGAATTATTCTCTCTTTTTCTTCTTCCTCTTCTGCCTCCGAACTCGAGCTGCTTTCTGAGCCGGACACTTCGTTTCTGTCTTGAACATTTTCTTCTTTCCTTCTATCAACTTCCCCAGATGAAGAGCTTTTTACGGATCCAGTCTCTAACTTCTTTTTCCATCTCCCAGAGGGTCTGGGCATGGTTCGGTCACTCGAGAGGCTCTCTTTACTATGGGGCTCTTGTTTAGAGTCAAAGTCCCACGTTGACGAGGTCGAGGTTTGCGCCGAGGTCGCCGGGCGTTTGAATTTACCAGCAAATGAGGACCTTGTTGAGAAACAATCAAATAATCAAAAAAGGAACAAATTGGGTCTAACAAGGGAAAAAGACACGCGACTGGCCTTCACTCTGTATACTGTAGACAACAAATCTATTACTTACCCATTGTTTTCGTCAGGTCGTAAGAACCTTGGGGTATCGTTTCGTGCTCGTTCTCTGGTTTCGTTCTCTCTTTCTGGCCTTCTTCTCCAGCTTTCCTTTGTGTCTCTGGAAGACTTGCGCTCGCCTTCGTCATGGTCATGCCCCTCTCTCCTGTGTCTAGCAAGTCTGTCTGTACTCCTTGATCTGTTCCTCGCATCATCTTTGCCTCGCTTTCCATAATCGCTTTGGTGTCTTGCATCGATTCTGGGTTTTGCGGTATACTTACTTTCCCTGAGGAAAAAAACATGACGTGTCTTTGAAGGAAGATTACGTGGTAGATGAACAAATAGAAACTTCCAGTACTGAAACGATTTGAAACGTAACCTGCATTGCCGGGATCGCAACTGAAGTAGAGAGATTTAGCATCACGTTTAGCATCACGTTTCACGTTTCACGTAAAACGGAGTGAAGCTTGTGCATGGCTTTAGCTTAGGGTGACCCGCGCCAACTCGGAATGGACTCTGTTAATCTCGAGTATCACGTTGACAAAAAAAACAAAACAAAAACTGTGAGTCTTTTAAATATAGTTTGTAGATAAAGGCACTATGTAAAATGAAAATCCTTACCTGTCAAATTTGGCGAGTTTCAATAAAGATGTTTTGTGAGTCAACAGAGAGCCAACATGAGTCACGAAGAAATTTGCGGTAAGGAGTCAGTTATGTACGTAACCATGAAACCTAATTTTTCCCCGTTTAAACGTACCGGAAAATGGTTTGGGGGATCTTTTTTTTCCACAAATAAGTTGTTATGCAGAAGAAAAACGAGAAGAAAATTCCACGTATACGGCAAACGCGAAAATCCCTATTGTCACGTTGAAACTGCAAGCGGCAGCCGGCAAACGGGAAAAATGGCGGGAAAATCATGGTCAGGTGGTCACTTTTGCGGTTCGCATTTCACGTAAACGTGATACCAGAAACCCATAAGGGTTGAAACGTGTAACGCGCGTTCACAGCTTCCGAATATTCAGTGCGAGCTGATTGGTTGATTGCTTCAGTGCTAAGTACCATATTTGGAAACCCCTCGCTCTTGTTGTTCCAAATATGGTACTTAGCAAATTGAATATTCAGAAGCTTGTTTCCCAGCACACAAGGGACCGTTACACGTTTCAACCCTCATGGGTTTCTGGTGATACTCAGTAAATCTCTGTATTATGAATCGCGCGACATGTGAGGGCACCGGAAAAGACGCGCTTTGCGTGTAGTTGTCAGTAGAGCTGAATGCTTACGAGCGTGTGCACTAAGAGAGTTTCGACCCTATCTCCTTTTGAAAACCAAATAAGTCCAAGAAACCGTAGATTTTTACCTTTGTTCTGCTTCCTTTATCATGGATTCAAGATCTTCAACAGACTTGTATAAAACAAAAAATAAAGACAAAATCAAAAAGAGCCAATTTTGAAGGGAAGTACAACAAACTCACCAATAAATAAATGTATAAATTTAAAGTCAGGGTTACAGAGATGACGTAAGAATGAAGTGATCCAGCTCGCACATTGTCTTCTCCGCAATCGCCTTTCGGGATGTCACGCAACGCTCCTCGCTCTCTTTGAGGGAACGTTGCGTGACATCCTAACAGACTACTGCAAACGAAACTACTGTTGCCTTCTCATCCCGCTTTCATTTGAAAATGCAACTTTTTCTTCCCTCCACACGTATCAGATGAAAACGATCACCGAAACGGAACTTTTCATAAACGCTTTCTGGAGTGGAACTTTTTCAAAACGCTGTTTTCGCGTGTACGTGTGGACGACGAAAACGGAACTTTTCGAAATGAATGAATCAACGATCCACTCCGTGCAATATTAAAATTTATTCAATCTGTGGGTTCCGATGTTCCCGTGAGGAATGAATCAACGATGAAATAAGCTATGATCCTCGTAAAGAAGCCTGAACAATTCAGGACTTCAACGGGGTTTGAACCCGTTACCTTGCGATACCGGTGCGACGCTCTAACCAATTGAGCTATGAAGCCACTGACGTTGGAGCTGGTCATCCGTGGGTTCCGATGTTCCCGTGAGGAATGAATCAACGATGAAATAATAAATGAAATGGATCATATATGAACTGCGGATATGAGATCAAGTGAAGCTATGATCCTCGCAGTTATGAACGCAATTTTTGTAATTGCGTAAGGAAGCCTGAAAAATTCAGGACTTCATAGCTTCACTTGATTTCATATCCGCAGTTCATATATGATCCATTTCATATATCATTTCATCGTTGATTCATTCCTCACGGGAACATCAGAACCCACAGATGACCAGCTCCCAAACTTCAGTGGCTTCATAGCTCAGTTGGTTAGAGCGTCGCAGCCGGTATCGCGAGGTCACGGGTTCAAACCCCGTTGAAGTCCTGAATTTTTCAGGCTTCTTTACGCAATTACAAAAATTGCTTTCATAACTGCGAGGATCATAACTTCACTTGATTTCATATCCGCAGTTCATATATGATCCATTTCATATATTATTTCATCGTTAATTTATTATTTTTCATTGTCCATGAAAGGAAGAGGATCAGTTCTTCATTTCCTAATTTGCATTATTGCGCAATAATTAGCCAGTGTTAAAACCTACTCCAAATCTCTGAGCAACAATCTCTTCCAAACTTCTCCTTTCTTCTGTCGCCTGTTCTTTGGCCCTCTGGTAAGCCTTTTTTAACCAAGCACTGCTGAATGAACTTTTTAAACTTCCTACAAGAGACCAAAAAAATTTAAGTAAGGTATTGCCATGAACAGGTTACGAAAATTATACTTGAGAAAAACTTCACACCTTCTCTGACAGTAGTATCCTGTGCAACCTCCGGTTGGGATGGTAAGCCTGTTCCTCCATCTTTCCAGTATGGGTTTAATTCTTTCGGATGCTGCCCTGGCTAGAAAGTTGAAGACAAACAAATAGGCCAATGAACCAACTTCTGTTCGTGTATAATTCAAGAGGCTTGAACTACTGTTTATTTCTTTTTTCAAAATTATCAATAAGGAGGTTATAAGCAGAGAAAACAGCATCATCAATGAACACGTCACTCCAAAAAATAACTTAGAGCTAAATTGCAAGAATTTCTCAATTATTCCATCTTGTTCACCTTGTACAATACGGGTGAACTATATCCTGTATAAACTAGACGAATACGAACGGTTTCAAGTAAAATAGAAAATGAATGGTTCATTGTTACATGATCACATTGTCGACAAAACCTAAAATTTTTGTGATTTTGGGAAGAAATTAAAAACAACAACAACAAGGCATTCAGCCAGGAAAAATGCAACATTCTTACCCTATCTATGCAGGACAGCGCTTTAAACCTATCATCTTCCTCTGAGATATCAGTGCCTTCTTCTTCATCAACTTCCATTGTTTGCTGAGATTCATTACTTGATGTGATTGGGGGACAAAGCATCCAGCTATCACGCTGCCCAATAAAAACAGTTCAAGAACATCTATTGTCAAAACTAGAACACAATATACAATATACTGTAACTTCTTCCAGGTAAGAAGATAATTGATATCTGACATGAACTACATTATTGTTCACTTTGATTGGTGCATTTAAGCATGATTTGGTTATCAAGACATGATGCAAACAAACAAAAAAAAAAATTTTCAACCACCTTGTACACTGTACACTTTGAACAATAGGTGACAACAGGCTATGAAATCAGGTCATAAACTTTAATAGATGGGAAAGGAAGTCCATACCTTTAACTGAAATCCTTATACTCGGCAAGTAAGGGGATGGAAAAAGGGATGTTGTCTGCACATGAAACAGCATCTAAGTTTCACTTTGCACTTTTAAAGTTGATTTTACTGCTGTTTCTAAATCTGACGGACTGATTCACCTGAACTTGTTTAAGGTTTGGTAATATTCCTGCGTCAGTGATTGTTGTGTCTGCTCCTTTTTCAATCCACTCATCATCTTCCTGTGTACAAATTAAGGAGAACAACGATTATATAATGTGCAGGTAATGTTAGATTTGATATCAGTGACCTTTGCAGAAACACAAGTACAAAAATTAAAAGTGCGAGTTTTTGGTTCTATTAGCACACATATTACATGTAATTTTGGTTTTGACACTGACACCTCTTCTTCAACCATATCACAATATTCCATGAGCACCTGTTGGATATGAGATGGTAAATAGCCAACAAGGCCCACTGGCACCAAGTTGGCTGAATTCTAACATCTAACAAATGCAAATTTATGGAATTGTTTATTATATTTCATTAAACTCTGCTCTGTTTTTACTACACAAAATAACCAGAAATTGTTTCAATGAAACAAAATGACTGGTGCAATCAGTTTCCATGTAAAGTCTTACGGTGTACACGTAAGAGCTGACAACCAGGATTGAGTGAATAGGCCATTTTCAAGTTCATGTCTCAGCTCCTCTTCAAAGCGAGTCTAAGTGCAAAGTTTTTCTTATGAAAATTAGTTTTCATTCATATGTAAAGTAGGACTTAAGTACCATCACAAAAACTTCGCACTTAGACTGACTTTGAAGAGGAGACTGACATGAACTCGAAAATGGCCTACTGAACCAATCACACTGCTAAAGCTGCAATATCTGAGATTGAAAATTTAATAATATTATATATTTTTTATTATTTATCGCATTTTATTCCAGAAATTATCACACTTACAGATTGGGAAGAACTAGCTGATCCCTCAGGAATATCCTTAGCCTTCTTTTTGTGCTGGAAGAATACAATATAATTAAATTATTAATTTTTAAATTTAGTTCGGCCTCTGAAGGTGTAAATTTAAAACTTTTTTTCAACAAAGTGAACTGGACAAATCTCAACATGTAAAACTCTCATTTCAAACATGACAAAAAGTCAAAAGTAGTTTGCAGTTTATTTATTCATAAATAAACTCCAAACTACTTTTGACTTTTTGTCATATAAATATTTCATCAACTTTGAAGAATTCTGTAAAGTTTTTTTTTCGTAAGAAATTTGAGAAGTTCACTAAAAAACGTCCAAAAAAATATCTTATCTTAAACATGATGATCAAACAGCTACTGCCATATTTAAAAAAGCCATTGTACCGATACAAATATATAACTCTTTTCAAGATCACCAGGTCACTATTGTGAAATACCATAAATAATTATGACAAAAATTAGGAGTTCTGGATTGGAAGCCTTCTTACTGTACTTGCCTCTTGAAGAATTTGAACAGATTCTAAGATACCTTTTTTTCTTTTTTGCCCTTTTTCTGTTTCTTCTCTTTCTTGTGCTTCTTCCTCTTAAAGGTGTCCTAAACAATAATTTACATGTAGTTAAAGTTTGCTGTGCTTTTTCATTATCTGTAAGTTCTTAAAATGAAAAGAAATATCATCAAAGTTCTTCAGTGATCTCCCTGGAGACAGAAAAAAAATATCATGCTTTGCTGGCAACAGCAGCTTACATGTCATTATTTTAAGATCTTTGTTTTGGTCAGGAAACTCAACAATTTAATGAGGGTAATATGGGAGCTCCGTGTGCAGAGCACCACCGGCAAGAAAATAAGGTAACCCATCTGTGCGAGAACTTTTGGTTTTGGTCACTGCAACCCCTCCATGTATGCCAATGTGAAACTCTGTGGTGCAACCCGCATCTTTTAGCAGAAACATCTTTGATATTGAACATCCACGTTATGGTTAATTGACACCTGTCAAAACAAGGTATCTGCTGACCCATATCATGTGACCATATCGCAGGCTCAAGTTTAAAGCTCATCGTCGTCAGCCGTTGTTTTTTTTTTAAGTTGACAGCTGACCAGGTACTGGTTCTCAACTGGATTACAGGCTCAAGCCAGGTTAACTTATTGTAAGCTAGCCTAAGGATACATAACATGGGAGCTCCGCTCTTAGGCTTGGCTAAAATCTACATATTGTTAAGTGAGGGACAGAACATTAACAAGACAAGACAAGAGGCCGACCAAAGCCGAAGGCAACCCGAAGGATCCTTTTTCATTAGCTTCTTTCGTAACTCACGGCAGGGGCAGGCACTACTCGTATCCCATTGCATGCACAACTTGTCCCCAGTAATAGTGGTACTCATTTTACCCACCATGAATTGATGGAAAGATGTCATTGTCAGACTCAAAAAATGCCCAGTACTGTTAACATTTAATTCAATGTACATGTACTCACAAGGCTTTCCAGTTTATGCCCTATGTTGTGGAACAGTTCTTAAGTTTATTTTAACCCATTGACCCTTGGGAGTGACACTAATTAACAGATTTTACTCTGTCTAACAAAAGATTATTTAACTTGTCAACTAAGGGTGTCTCCCAGAGTACCTGAAGGGTCAATAGGTCAATGTCCACTCCATTAATGCAAGAGAACCTGTTACAACTTATTTTTCAGTAATAGAACAATCAAGTCCCTTGTACTTGTCATCAAATTGATGGAATAACACCTCCAGCAGGGTTTCAATAAAATTTCTAGTTGGTTGATGGTTTGAGTAGAGTAACCACCGACTGTTGACATTGTCAAAATGAATTTTAATCTTAAATTTGAAAGAATCTGTCTTTAGTTACTTCAATTTCAGGAAAAGTAGCCAACTTTGCTAAGTGAACTAGCTGACGCTTTTAGTCGAATGTCAGTACTTATTGAAATCACTGCTCCTGAAATTATGTCACACAAACTGAGGACTGACCTCAGATCAGCATTTTGATGTTTACCCTTTCAAAATCACCTTTTTATGACTCTCGGCTTCTTCTGTCAGTCTCTGGCTCAGAGCTGGCAACATCCATGTACTTTCTCCAGATTCTTTCCTTCGCTCTTTTTTCCTCTGCTCTCTCTCATAATCTTCCTTTGCCTAGAAAGTAAGTAAAGGTAAGGAACTTTAAAGGAAAGGAACTTTATCCAAGTGTTATCGTTCTAGCGCTGGAGCACTAATTGGGGACACTGTAAACTGAAATCAACAATTACCGTAAATCAAGTCATATCAAAGCAATCAAATGCCTGTCACATGGAGGGAGAGTACAGTACACTTAGTAATAAAGATAGTCACTAAGACCGGTCTGTTTAAATGAAGAAAAGATGTAATGACTGGAAGGTTGACCAGTCAATTTTTCATATACCGTAGTTATTCGGTTATAAGGCGCACTCGGTTATAAGACGCACCCCAAACTTTGCAATTTAATCAAGCTAAGTTCTCAAACTGAAAATTACGCGAAAATACTCGGTTATAAGACGCACCCGAAAATTGAGAGTTATCAAAAGGATGTGATGAATTTGAGAACAAAAATTATTATCCTTACACAATTGGCATGCGAACTCTTTTTGTTAACGTAAGCAAAGTGAAAAAGTCACACGTTTAATGATATACGCAAAAACAAAAGCTAAAAGTTGACACCTGAAAATCATAACATACAACGCAAACACTTTTATTTGAACCTTCCGACGTAATAAATAGTCAGAGTTCAGACTTCAGACTTCAAGCGAAAGCGAACGGCGATAAACTCCCACCGAAAGTCATATTCAAAGGTGTTCGACAGCTGAATATCAACACGCCACCAAGGATGCAACCGTCAGTGCACAAGAAAGGCTGGATGAATGAAGAAGGTATGTTTTATCTCCACACTGTTTTTTCAGAGAAGAAACTTTTCATGCGAGCGACAAACACGATTCTCGGAATTCGAAACAAGGTTCAACCGATTGTGTTGTTTTCATGGGTATCACGTTACCGAGCACGTGCTTTTAAGCATGTATGCAAATTTCCGTTTGTTTACTTTTCTCTTGACGTCGTTTAGTGTTCTAAAGGTCTCTAAAAGCGCTATTCTTTTTTTAAATTGACAACTAGTGTCCTTTTCTTGTGTTGTTTAAACTGAAAGTTCTTCTCAAATTGTGATCTTAAGATTTTGTTGCGCGAAAATACTTGGCTATAAGACGCACCCCAATTTTAGCACTAACTCGCCACCCAAAGACAGATTTTTCTTGAAAAAAACGTGCGCCTTATAACCGAATAACTACGGTATTTGCTTTTCATCTACATCTACATCTACATCTTCCAGCAACTGGCAAAGTCCCTTTTAGGCTTATGGGGACAACATCCCCTACTCTTCTTGAATAAAGGGTGGGTTTTTTAACGTTCCACAGGGAACTTATGAACATAAAAGGTATTTGTGAGATGGGGCCTACGGTTTATAGTCCTAATCCGAGAGGACTAATGAAAGTCTAACCATTTGCAGATGAAATTATAAAGAGAGTACTTTCTCCTCAGTTATTTTCCAGGCAAGGTTCGAACCCGTGACCTCCCGCATGACAGCCTGATGCTCGACCAACTGAGCCACCAGTGCGCTGTGCTTTGTGAAAGCAAGAAAAAGTGGGTTGACAGCTAGAAGGGGAAACTGCCTGCCAGAGTCATTCTTGTTGGAAAGATGGATCACCCTCCAAGCTGAGAAGACACACTTTGGCTTGACCACTAGCGCAACTCATTCATGCACATGCATGCTAAATTTTGTGTCTTTCTGCATGTACCAGAAAGCATTGTATTTTTGGTCACTAGGGACTAGTCTTTATTTGGAGTTGTTTTGTTTTCTGTCTTTTGTTTCTTTTGTTTTACGTAATCTGTACTCCGGTACCTGCAGAAGGAACCTAAATCTCTCATCAGATTATGTCTGGATTCTGTGTTTGGTGTTGACTGTGTACTAATAAAGATACTTGGCTGGTTCCACGTTTTAGTAACTACGGTTAACATTGCTTGTGTTTGCACCAAAAAAGCACAGAAAAGTCACACTTTTTGATACCCAACAGCTAGAAAATGAAATTTTTGACAGTGTGCATCATGTCTCTTTCATGGCGTTGCAACTAATTCCGGTAGACAGACAACAATTTTCCGCATTTAAGAATAAGTGGCGGTGTATTCCACGGCTTGTCCAAACTTGGAGAAAATTTAAAACTTTAGGATATAAATTAAAAGCTTAAGTTGTTTCACGTTTTTCCTAGGTCGTTACTTTGTCGACTACTAATTCTTGCGGAATCAAAAGAACTAAAAGGTTAAGAAACCATTTAAGCATCGAAGAGACTTGCCTTTTTCAAGATCTCCTCTCTTGCTTTCCTTTTGTGTTCTTTTTTAGCATCGATTTCTCTCTTCGAAACAAAGTTGATTAGGTCCGCCATCTTTAGATTTCATAGGTACGTCATGTATGGGGAATTAAAATTAACGCTGAGCAATGTTTTGCAAATCGCTGGCTCGGCAACATTCCAAGAATCTCACAATGGCGGGTTCTTTGAATATTCCCGTTCTGGAACAAAATGAAGTTGTAAAGTTTTTAGAAAACGATTCATATTTAAAAGAAATCGAGAGTAACTATCAATGTATCGATGTGAAAGACATCCAAGAAGGCATTGACTTTTCACTGTGTGCCGTAAAAGGTAAGGTAATGATTTAGATGTAAAGTTCTTGCCTGAACGAGATAGAGGGATGTAGAAGCTTTGACTAGTACTGTACAAATCCTAGCAATTGAATTGAAGTAGAAGGAGAGGAAGGCTCTGAGGAGAAACAAACAAATTTAAAGAGTTTTTAAGCTGTGATGATTTCTTTAAAATTAATATTAACATTAATTATTTTTCACAGGAGTAATCACTAAAGTCCACCCAAGCTTTCAGACACCAAGAGGCTGGATAAAGAAATTGCACATCATAGATCTGAATCCAAATAATCAACCAGATCTCACCATTGACGTTAGTGACCCAACAGCTGTTATGCCTGTTTTTCTGAGAGGCAGTTTGGTTGAAAAGTGCACTTCCTTGAAGGAAAATGACCTCTTAATGATCATAGGAGCAGAGGTTGAGAAATCTGCCATTGCGGGACACAAGTTCAACATCATTGCAAGTGAAGAAAGAGATCTTAAAATATGGGTGGTGCAATATACAAATAAAAAAATGTCAAGTGCTGTGTTGGCAACTGTTCCAAAACCTGTGGAATCATCTGATTCAACAGCTGTGGAGAAGAAGTTGTGCGGCAGAGAGGATAGGGCAAATGAACCACCCTTCAAAAGATGCAAACTTGTGTTGCATCCTAAAACCGAGACATATACAAGACTAGCAGACTTGAAAGTTAATGCTGTGGTTAACATCTATGGTGTGATCAAGTTTTTCAAGAGTCCATTTAAAACCAAAGGTTCTGATTATGTTTGTACCTTGAGCTTGGTTGACCAGTCTTTTGACTGCTTGGATAAAGGATTCAAATGTGTTCTATTTTCCAAATCAAAGGAGAGATTGCCACCAATTAAGTCAGTGGGAGATATGGTGCGTTTTCATCACTTTGGAGTTGGCCAGTATCGGGGTGAACTTCAGGGAAAGTTTCTGCCTGATTCGTCGTGGTAGGTTACCTTTTAACTATTTTTTTTACTGATATTAAACATTCCTTGCAAAAATCTAGGAAGAATGTACTGCACATTCTCGATTCCACTACCATAATAGCACAAGAAAGAACCAAGCATCCATTCAATCATTCAAGCAGCATGTAAGATATCAAAATATTGATATTTTTAAAGATATAACAAATTTGTGATGATCAATGTATCATAGAAAAATCTAAGAAATTTGAACATTGGATCCTCCAAATCTCCCTTGATGCTTAATAAGCATTGAGCCATTGACCACTGTGAACAACATTTAATTTTCACAAGCTAGGCATATATTATGTCTTAGGGTAGGGACTAGCTACCTGATGATTTTTGATGCGGGAGGAAAATTGGTGAACCTGTTCAAATACCCTCGGAGCAGGGCACCAAAACCCAGTCCATTTGTGGAAAAAAACTAGGATTTAAATGCTGTGGAGTGATCTCACCACTGTAATGTCCCTGGTCCTCCCCCCTTCCCATTTTTGTTTCTTTCATTAATGTTAGAGTTTTAATGTTAGTTCATAATGTTAATGTCATGACTTTAACTCTTTCATCAGTTATATCTGATATTAGTTTGCCTGCAAGATGCATAACAGCAAAGCAGTAACAAAAATGACATACCGGTATGCAATGTCCTGCCAGCCTGATCCTAGACATGAAGTTACATCTGCAACTTCATCTAATAATAGTACTCAGAATTCCCGTTGCTCAAACTCTCTGTTAACAGTTTTGACCTGATATGGTTGCTTTTCATCAACTTTTTTTTTCAATATCCAAAGTAACAGTTCTATTCAATAAGAACAAGTGGAAACTGAGGGAGAACAGTTTGGAGAATATGGTGACATACGGTGCTTTGTAAGGTTTTTAAAGTATCTTCCATGACTCCTTTTTACAGGATTGTGTTTGATTCCAGCAATTGTGTAGACACACCTCAAGTGAGAGCTTCTTCAAAGTCATATGTTTTGACGGATACAGACAGAGAGACCATTAAAGAATTGAAAGAATGGAGTACCCACAAGGAAACTCTTAATAAACAACTTGCATTCACTACGTTACAAGACTTGACCACTTCCCAGAATTTTGTGAACCTTCTTTGCCAACTTGTATCCAGGAGTTACACTGCAAATGGTGCTGTTATGCTGACATTGTGGGATGGCTCATATCCCGCCTGTCAATCAATCCCAGTTGGGCCAATCACTGAACAGGGAAGGATTACTTCAGACGAGCTAATACACAAAGCAGGCAAGAGATGTGTTGCAGTGTTTCTTTATGATGATCACGTCTCAGGTGATATCATACGTGCTGTCCCTGGAGATTTTCTTTGTCTTAGGAATGTGCATCTAAGAGAAATAAAGGAAGAAAGCAATGTGATGGCAGACAAATCAAAGGTAATGAGTGTATTAGGAAATAGTAATTTTATTTGTGTTTTTACTTTTCCACAAAATCCTCAGCACACTCACAAATTATTATTAGGGGACCTAAGCAATGACAACGGCGACATCCAGATTCCCAGGGCTCTCTCTCTTCCTTCCTCAAGAAAAGTACCCTGGTTGCGACTGGTCACATGTCTCTCTGTACAAATCAAAGCCGCCCTGAGTGGGTCCTCGACTTAATTTTGTCAACAGCAAAATTCAGTTCTGTCTAATGGGAAAGAAGGATACCACTTGCTTTTTTTTACCAAATGTCATTCACCTTCTAAGGAGACTTCAAGTTGCGCTTCTTTGGGTTGGCTTATAATAAAGACATTATTATGAAAGTAAAATAAGTAATATGTCTGGAGCTGAACACGACATGAAATGATATCCACGGGCAAAGACGAGTTACAAATCTTGTTTGTTTGACGTAATAGACATTCTTGCGGCAAGTGATGTTTCATTTTCACTCCCTACTGGGATCAGTAGATGAGATCAGTGGCGACCAAAAAAAAACCATCATACCGCTCCCGTCAGTAAGCCATTTTCGAGTCCACAAGCCTTTTTAGAGACATCACTGCAAAGCCGTCCGCTTCTGCTGGAGAGAACAGGACAGTCACAACATCACAACACCGGGGACTTCATCCCCTACTCTTCTCGAATTGTGTGTGGGTTCTTTAACGTCCCACTGGAAACTTGTGATCATAGAAGATATTTGGGAGACGGGGCCTACGGTTTATAGTCCTTATCCGAGAGGTCTTAAAAGTCTAATCATTTGCAGATGAAATTACAAAGGCCGCGCTTTACCCTCAGTTATTTTGAGATTCTGAGTGTTAATATGACCGAGGTTCGAACCCGCGACTTCTCGCATGACAGCCCGATGCGCGGTGGTTTCTAGAGGGAGGAAGAGAGAGGACCCTGGGAACGAGGTTGCAACGGCAACGAGAGCGTCACAAAGCAATAGCTTTGCACGCCCTGGACGAGCGTTTTTCACTTTTGTCCATTTCTTTGGCGTCGTCTGCAAAACAGGAACGTGAAATAGCCAAATTTGATGTTTCATGTAGGACGTCAGCACTTGAGAATAAATTTTCATTTTCTCCTCTAAATTAGTCGCCGTTCCGACCAGTATCATTTTTGATGAACTATCACACCTTTCAGTGTCATATTAAAAGGCTATAGGAGATATATGAATAAAGAAATATATTTTGAATGAATGGTGACTTGGAGATGCTTGGCAAAAATTCGAGAGCTCCTTTTCGGGTGGTTAACATTTTGGCGTTTTCTTCACTATAATTGCGAGAATTCTGTACTCTGACAATGTCAGTCCTACCACTAAAGCCGGACAGTTGGGGAGCTTTAGCAACGACGACGGCAACGGAAACGGATACGTCGTCGGTAAATGTGAATTCGTGTTATGATAATCGCCTCGCGACTATTCCAAGCGTTTTAACGTGACAAAGGTTTGGCAAACCCTCAAGAACGAAACTAGTATGAACGGCGCTAAATTTAGGGGAGAAAAGTTAAATTTTATCCTCAAGTGCTGACGTTCTCCCTAACACGTCAAAGTTGGTCATTTCACGTTTTAGGGGGTTTAAGAAACGACAACGGCTACGGCAACGACAACGCCAAAAAGAAGTAATATTATTGATTGAAAAAACCAAAGTGATCGTGCTGCACGTGCGGCACGCATTTTTGAACATTTCTCTCCCGTACTCGTCAAAACTACTACGTGAAATTACCAAATTTGAGGATTTGACGACAACGTGGACAAACTACAGTGAATCTTTCAGTCTCGCTCTTTACTTCAAATCCGTCCGTACCAATCCAGTTATAGGACACTTCGCACATATTTTATAAGATAAACAAGATTGAATAATCCCAAAATACTTAGAATAGCTCAAACTTATATTTTGAAGTGACGTTTTCGTCCCCGTAGCCGTCGTGGTTTCTTAAACTCCCTTTTGTTTTGCTGACGACGGCGAAGAAATATACAAAAATGAAAAGATGCACGTGCAGAGCGTGCAAAGCGATTGCTTTTGCTCATTAAATATGCAAATTTGTGACGTTCTCGTTGCCGTCACCTTTGTCGTCGGTAAAGCTCCCTATTGTCACATGATGCCGAGTCCCACGAGTCTCCTATACACCTTATTCCAAAATGGCCACTGATTTATGCGCATACAAAATTGTTGCCTGGTTCAAGATAAAATATTCTTTTGAATTTAAGCTTAAGAACGAGGCATCAAGGGCTAATTTGAATAAAAACAAAAGAATATTTAAATGGAGGCCATTTTGGAATAAGGTGTGTGGTTTGTTGGTACTGCATCCGAACTAGTAATCGGCCGCTCGTAGGTTCGACTCCTGCAACTGAGCACTCGGATTTTTCCGAGTATCCCCGAGTCACCATCGATAATTTCTTCAATTTGCTGCACATTTTTGCTGCTTGTCAACTTGTCGTGTAGGTAGAAAACAACGAAAAATCAATAAGGAAGTAAACAGGTTTTAGTTCAGCTTAAGCTGTGATCAGTCCCATTTTTAGCATCGCTCGTATGTTCTCTTATGTCGTCGCTCGCTAAAATTGGGCCTGACCAAAACTCTCTCAAGAATTCCGGACGGTCATTATGGCCGACCAAAGTCGTTATCTAATTGGCTGTTAAAACGCTGGAAGTGCGTCTTCCAAGACGCACCAAGTGATTTACTTCGTCTAGACGCATAATGTGTCTCCCGCCCGTCTTTATACAGGACGAATTAAATGACGAACAAAGAGACGCATTAAAAAACGTTGCCCAAAGTCCTCCGCCTCCTTGACTGGATTTGATTTGATTTGCACTGGAAGACTAGACACCTTAACAGAGTTCCTTTCCTCTCTAGACGCATTATACGTCTCTGGTGAAAAAACGGTAATTAATTTTACTTTGTCATCTTCTCGAACGGAAGCAAATCTTAGTGATGGTTTCAGCGCCCGGCATATAGTCTGACTTCTCGCAGTATTTCGTTCTTGTGGTCTCACCTTCAAGCTAATCAAGCCAGGGCGACCACATACTGGCACTTGCAGCATTGCTCCGTCGCTTACTCTTCACGGACGCAGTTGCTTGTGAACTGGCGAATGGACGAAGTGTTGTTACACCAGGATTCCGTTTTTAAGTACTTACCCGAGAGAAACTGAAATTCTAAGCATATGAAGATGAAATTACAAAGGCAGCAATTCTTCCTCCGTAATTTTAAGGCCTTGAGTGTTGGTTCCAGCCAGGGTTCGACCCTCGAAATTTCACACGGCAGCCAGATGCTCAAACAGTTGAACCAACCAACAAGTGTAAAGAAATTTGAAAGCTGATGTTTCCGGTGTTAGCCCTTCATCAGAGCGAATGGAAGGGCTGTAGTAAACGCTCGAAACCTCAGCTTTCGAATTTCGTTACGGGGGTCAAATTACTTCCCTACCGACGCAGCAGCACAGTTTCTTTCAAGCATAGAAACTAAACCCTTTTACCTGATCAGTGCTTTGTTAACTTATTTGTTTCCAATTTTGTGTTTATTTTCCTAGTCAGCTCATATTCGCCCTTTAGTCAGCCTGGAAGTTCACAGTGGCACGATATGCGGACGTGGTGTTGAAATTCTACCGCCAGACGACCCAGTGGTTACCTCAAGCGCAATCATGAAGCTCATCGCTGAAGCAGAAGTGACAGACATCGAGCCTGAACAATGCAATGTCTCGGAGATTAACACAGTGCAAAGAGAGAGAATTTCCTCTGCTCCGTCTGCCGTCTGTGAAAAGATTAACACAGAGCAAAGGGAGAGAATTTTCCCTGATACGTCTGCCGTCTGTGAAGAGAAGCAGGCTGAAAACAAGGATGATGCTAACAAGCAGAGGTATCAAAAGGCATTGTCTGCAAACGTGGAGAGCCGTTCGCTCCAGACATCGTGCACGATAACAGAGCACCCATGCGTACCGTTCACTTCTCTAAAAGACATTAAAACCTGCAGAACGGTTCCTAATAAGTTCCGCTGCAGAGTTAAGGCTTTGGTGTATCTACCATCCGATGTTAGGCGTTTTGTACGCAAATCTTGCCAGTCCTGCAGATATTTGTTCGCTGAACATTCTGACTCGAATTCTTCTGACGATGGTGCCTCATCTGAAAGATCCATCTTGTGTTCTCGATGCAACCAAGATGCCGGTCTTGTTTACCTATTTTCCCTCGTCATTGAAGACGAATCTGCGTTGCTTCATACTATGGTGTTTGATCAAGATGTCGCTTTTTTCTTTCCCGCTCTCCCACCACCTCAAAATTTCGTTGAACAGACTCAAATTCACGAATCATTAGGTGAGTGGATGTTTTCCATGACACAGAATTCGAGCAATTCCCTTGAATTTGTAAACCAAGATCCCAGAGGGGACAAGCGACCGTGGCTAGAACTTTGTATAATGTCTTATTTCCCACAAGGAAACGAAGGAAACGGGAAGATTCTGTATCGAGTTTTCGATTCCACGTTTGTTGGCGAATCGTGAATTTAGGTGTAACGTGAAGAAACTGTATTGACCTTTGTATTTTTTCAGTCCTAAATATGGATTACTTCCATAATCAAGATAACAGAAGCACAAAACATGTCGGGATTGCCCTGTAACAAGGTGGGAAACGTTGGTAACTTATGAAGATCGCGATTGCGAAACGAAAAACTTTACGAGTTGGTCTTCATTTTAAATAACAAATAACTAAGTACAAGAAAGTAATACTTTATTGGTTCAGGTTATTACTACAGTTCACTTTTATTCCACGATCAGGTCAAGGGTAATCTCGACCTCGAAGACGGGAGAGTCCCTCGGAATGAGGATGAGGTAGCCGCATTGAGAGTTCTCCCACAGCGGACAGAAAGAGCGTGCATATTACTTCTCACGTCTGTCTAGTGCTTGATTGTTTATTTGATTGGCCAGTTTGATAGATAGGGAAGCAAAAGAAAAGAAATTTCCTGGGAATGGGCGGGGTTCGATTTGTGATTTCGGAGCACCTCCGCAAAACCCGGAAGAATTTTGTCATGATAATGTGGTACGGAGACCTGGGACAGAATAGCACCGCGCCGGCGCGAATAAGACAGTTACAGTCTTACGGTAATAGACCAAATGTTGCACCCAATTCAAACCCTTTGGAAATAAACGTTTTATTCTAGGTATTTCCTTATCATTGAAATGTGAATGCTACATTATAATGCAAATACAATACACAAAGAATCTTCACTCCGGGAGATTTGAACTGGGTACATTGATTTGGCCCATTTGGTCTGTGGTAAAGATTTATACACCGCACATATCACCACATACAGGCAGCGTTTTATACACGAACGCGGTTTCACATCGATAGGGTTTCACGACTTCATGCGATTTGGAAATGTTTACACTATGTGCAAAATCCACCATTTTGAATCGAACAATGCAAATTTCGCGCCAAAATAGTAACCGTATTCAAACCGATGCGGTTTCGCTGTTTACGCGATAGATGGAACTGCATCGTTTTGAAAACCCTCCACTTTGGCAGCGGTTTCAAATCGACACGGTTTTGGCAACAGTCTCGATCGGTGTCGTGTAAACAGAAGGTGTAACCGCATCGAAAAAGATGCGGTTACAACTGAAACCGCGTTCGTGTAAACGCTGCCTAACAAGTAAGATCCTGAGTTTCCGTCCGGTCCGACCAGGGTTTAAAGCGGGTTTGAAACCGCGATCTCCCTCAACCAACCCTCAACCCTCAACCAACTAAGCCACCGGTCGTGGGTACGTACATATCATTTACGATTACTGCGGTTTTCATAATTCTGTGGAATCTCATCTCAAGCGCCAATGGCCAAACTGCGTTTTGGCTTCCATCAATCAAAGTGTTCCGACGCCAAGCCGAGACTGATGACCAGAAACCACGGGGGCAGGTACAAATTCGCGGGTCTCGTTCACAAGTCTCTGTTTTACCAATACAGAAACAAATCTAAACATTCCTAAAAACTCTTGTTTAGGTCTAATTACGCCTAAGATTAGCTTTAACGAATGTTTAGGTTTGCTTCTGTATTGGTAAAACAGAGACCTGAGACCTGTGTTTTGTACCTGCCGAGACCCCGGACCTTTCGTTTCCACGGTATGTTCCTACTCGCGATCGACGCCGATGGAAAGCGATGAAATCTGTAGAAATCTTTTTACTGAAAAAACCTCTAAAAAGGTATCAATGGTATTCGAGCTGTGAACTAAACAAAAACTCCAATTCGCTTTCCGGAGGCAGAGTCGATCTTCCCGGCTTTGTTCGCTGGTCAATTCTTTCAAACTGATGGAAATAAGAAAGCGTTCTTTGTCTCACTCTCAAGAGGGAAAAGGGTTCAGTGAAGAGCACAGTTTTGACTGGACCACGATTTTGTTAAAAAGTTTAGAGCGGTTTTCAAATTGGTGTCGTAAAACCAAAACCAAAGTTATTACTTTGGCCAATCAAAAAGGATGGAGACAATCCAGTAAACCAACAAAACTCAAAGTAAATACACGTAGCCGACACAAAGCGCGGGAAAATGTGCACAAGGGAGCCACGATTGGTTTTGGTTTTACTTCTGATTGGTTGAAAAAAAGGCGCGAGAACCAATCTTTGAACCAATCACTGAGTGAAGTAATGCAAAACCAAAGTAATTATCTAATTACTTTCGACACTCAATTGAAAACCACTGTATCTTCCCAATTGTTTATCTTTCCGCAAAACTTGGTTTTAAAATAGACACTTTTCTGACGCTGATGGGGACCGTGAAACCTGATACCAGATTTTTACTCTTGGGTAATGGACTGTTGACGAGGAATATACCTTTCCACATATTTTTGGCCATTTTTAAATAGTGGTTTTTCCTATCTGGCGCGGCACGATTACATAGGACTCTTTCATAATGGCGGCCAAATAAAATATTCTCTTGTTTTAATGCTAATAAGCCTCTCTAGCCTCGATGACAGCCTCGCTACAACGGGCAAATTTCAATAGAATATTTGTTTCAAAATGAGGCCAGTAGGTCTAATTAACATAAACACAAAAGAATGCAAAGGGTAGTAGCCATTTATGAAAGTGGTCTGAAGCTTTAATGGTAAGGTTTCACAGTGTTTTGTGATACATCTGGTTTGTCAAGGAGTCGCATTATGTAGTAGCAGAATGATCGACGTACCCCTGATAAACTTCAAGTTGAAGTCTCGTGTGAATGCAGTCAGAATATATTACTCTTGTTTCAAACATAACAAAGCTTTACTGTCGCAACACAACTGTCCAGATAATAGATAACTATGTTGACAATATACGTTGCTTTAATTTATTAAGTGAGACTATTTTCTTTGTGATATTTAGAATCACGTTTTGCGGTTTAAAGGTTAGTTTCTTCGACAGCCAATAAATATAAATACAAATGCACTACAAAGTCCAAGAACTGCTACTGAATTACTATGCAGCCTGAAAAAAGTTAAAGTCACATCAACTTTATAAAAAAAGGAAATAGTTAAAAATAAGCGGACTAAGAATTTACAATCTGCAATACAATAATTCGATTTGATACGCAATAATAAAGAAACTCATAAATGTTCTCTGTTTATAATAATGAATCAAAAGGATCATCAAATGCATGAATGGAAAAGCCAGGGGAAAAGAAGACTTCCCAAAAAGCTACTTTTCTCCTTCTTTCCTTCAAGTAATAAGCACCTAATCTTAAATGGAATACGTCAAGATAAATCCCTTCACCTCCAGCGACATTTTTTGGCCGTTTTCCCGGGAGGGGTGGGGGGAGAGAGTACTCCCTTATATGGGGTATAAAGGTATGTGCGGCCACAAAGGGTATGATTTTTTAGCCGTTTTGGTCAGAAATAGGGTAAGGGAGTCAAGAAGCGGACCGCACACCCCCACGGGGGGCGTTTTCTCCTCTGATATCTTCAGATTCGATTCGAAGCCCGAGATAGGGAACATGGAAAAGATTTTCATGTTAACCTAGCCCTGTTCGATAAAATCTAAATCCTTGTTTTTTTTTTTGTTGTTCACCATGGAACAAACTGGCTTTATTAGAAAGGAATGAGTTGGCAAGTGATTGGCAAAGGCACGCTAGCTTTGGTTGAAAACTCGTCATCGATCTCCCTCTCGGGAACTCGCAGCCAAATCTGAAGGTCTTTACCGCGCCAATTAGGGAGCTTAAGCACACGCGTTTTTGAGACGCGGACGGCAATCGGAAGAGACCATTTCGTGCGCTAGGACAGTGGTGTCTCCCAGATTTTTATACTAATCATCTCGAATGGAGAGAAGATACTTGGCAATGTAAATGTGGTTGTGTGAAGACAAGTTATAAAGGAAAACAGCTCACTTCCGGTTACCGTCCGCGTCTCAAAAACGCGCGTGCTTAGGCTCAATGAGAGGACGTCACAAAGTGCTTCGCGATGCAGACTCCTTTTGAGAATACCAATGCAATAGTCAGGACACAGATTTAACAATGGCTAAGACAATGAGCTACTCAAGAAAAAATGGACAATATATAACAACCAAACAACCAAAATAACGACTCTAATCCTAAACTTTGACGCACGTCATATACCCTTGAATCTAACGAAAAGAGAGGTTTAGGGAATCTTCGTGGTGTCTGGATAGCAAAGTAGTTTGCTAAGTAGCATCAAAAGAAGACGCATCTTACTAGATCGGCCAAGGGACAAATTGCTAGTTTTTATACTTTACATTCACTGTGTGGCGCAATTACAGAGAAATCTGCAGTAGAGATAACAGGCCTGGGGTTTCAATAATCGCGCACGGTCGACCACACCGACACTTCCAAAAACCGAAGCAGTCTATCAAAGAAAGAGTCTTTTGAGCCTAAATTAAAATGAATTTGGACAAATATTTGACATGTTTATCCAAAGATCGGGCCAATGTCCATTCTGGCCAGAAGTAGTTGCAACTCTTCGTGTGCTACTATGACCAAAAAATCAATTCTTCTTTTTCCGTCTTTGGATTTCACAACTATGCATGTGTTACAATTTTTAAGCTTTGATTTAAAAAAGACACCTGGTCTGCGTTAGTAATGGTCCGCCATTACTAACTTTAAAATGATCGAGGAGAAAATGAGTGCCCGGAGAAAAACCAGTCGAATCAGACTGAGATCGACCTCGGGGCCAAGGGTTGAGCGCAGAGATGTAAGGCATGGTCCGGAAAATCGCTAAGCCGTCCCGGCTCCCGAAATCGTGTTTTGCATATGGAGCGACTTTCACATGACCTTGGAAAATAAACGTAAAAACTGAACGAAAACAAAATGCAAAACATTTCATTGGAGTGAAGTGAAGCTATTAGTCTCTACACTCGTGGCTTTTCAGGACTAATTTACAATGCTTTACGGGGGTCTTTAGCCAGACTGCTTATTACACAGTTTACAATTTATTTTAGGAAGTGAAAGATGCCCTGTCCAGATAAGGTCGGACTACGTCCCCTACTCTCATCGAATGGTGAGTGGGTTCTTTAACGTCCCATACTTTATGGTACTTAAAGTACCATACTTTGACGTCCCATACCATACTATTTCTCCTTTTCCGAGAAGACTCGAAAGTCTAACCATTTGCAGATGTAATTTGCACATTCTCCTCAGTTATTTTAAGACCCTGAGTCACGGTTGGTCCGGCCGGAGTCGAACTCACGACCTCCCGCATGACAGCCCGATGCTCAACCAACTGAGCCACCGGTGCGCGGTTAGGCTCATCGAACAAAAACAAACGAGCGCAAATTTTCATTGGCTGGGCGAACGAGAATGCAAACAACGTCATCTCTCCATGGAACGTTCTGGAAAGCGATCGGCATTTCGCTTTGATGTCATTTGAAATGCAGTAATTGATTGGGAAGTCGAACGGTTTCTGCCCATATTAGGAGTTTCCTTGGCGGGAATAAGGAGAAGCTTTGTTTCAATCTTGCCAAACATTGGTCCGTGAAACAAATTCCGAACACTTTTTAAAGGTCATACGAAAGCCGCTCTGTAATAAGCTGCATTTACACGCTAAAATCTTCAGCCAGTGAGTAAATTACTTTTCCCTAGACACATGCAACCCATTGATGCCATTGAGGTTTGAACGTGAGTAATGGCGAACAGTGAAATCTAAAACTTAAACTCAAAGTAAACAGCCTTTGGATAAAAATCAAAGCTAAAAATTTTGCCAGGCAGCGGTAAGCAAACACCTTTTCAAAATTTGAAGAAAAGGAGAAAGATTTTTTGATCACAGTAGCACTTTAAAGCTGTCTGTAGATACAGTGTTCTTCTTCTCAAACCAGCGACCTATTGCAAATGTTATTGAAACCTCTGATTGACGAAGTAGCAGATTCCACGTTAAAATGTAACAATTGCGAAAGAAAACGTTTTAGGTTTAGGTAGCCTTTAACTTTACGCCATCAATCCCAAAATACATAATACCCTATATGTTTCAATTATACGATCACTAAATCACCAATTTATATCTTAAACTTCTAGCGATGAAGTTTTAACTTTTATTGACTACAGCCTACGACGTCCAAACAACGCCAATAGAATCTAATACAATCCACAGCTGTCTCTTACCTCTCAAGAATTCGATATACGCTTAATATAATACTTAAGATTTTGTTTTTGTCTTTCAAACATATCAATATCCCTTTTCACTTATTTTGATACTTTAGCGGCTTTCATAAACGTCTAGCACAAAGGATTTAAAGTGAATATGACTGGTTTTTCTTTATTTACTCAAGTGAAACATGGTTTTCTGAGACTGAGAAAAACAACCAAAAAAATTCCATGCCGATTTTTATTCTATGCCTTTCAGCCTTTTAAAAACCGGAATGTCCACATCCGGTGAGGTACAAAAATGCGCTAGTAAGGAGACTGGGGATACCAGGCCAGCGAACGCAGGGAAATTTTCGTTCTTTTATCTTTTGCATTCTTACAGCCAAATACAAGAACACATCTTAGATACAGCTTCAGCAACTTCAGCAACTTCTCAATGCAAAAAAAGAGAAAATTCTGGCCCTAGGAGAATTTCGTATTGGTAATTGACGTCACAGTCCTGCTACCTCCAGTCTCTTTACTAGCGCGGTTTTGTACCCACTGGAAGTCAAAATTCCGATTTTTAAAAGGCAGAAAGGCATATAATAAAAATCAGTATGGATTTTATTGGTTGTCTTATCTCAGAAAACCATGATGTTTCACTTATGTAAATAAAGAAAAATCTGTCATTTTCACGTTAAGTATTGAGAGTTCTCTTACAGATATTTCTGGAGCGATTTTCGAGTTCGTTGTACCTTCCTTTTTAAGGAGAGTCCAAGATTTCAACATCTGTCGTGAATATTGTATGCCTCGTTTTTACAAGGACTCAGAGTTTGTTTAAACCACAACTCCCTGACATTACATTTAAAATATCAACAAAAAGGATCCAAAGGACGAGTGGGAAACTCCCGCCACTCGTGCCTTGAAATGGTATCCATAGTTACCGACACAAAAGTTTAACTCTGGGACTCGCCTTGAAAATGAAGACTGGAGTGAATTCGGAAATGCTCTTGCAGTAGCTGAATAATATTTAAGCTAAGTAGTCAATCAAAATAAGTTTTCAGTTAATTCGATAAAATAAATCAAAATGCTCTTAAAACCCCCGCCGAAAACTATAGAAGGCTTTACACCAACCCGCCTATATAGAGCCACCAAAAACTAAATTTGTTTCATCTCGGGTTTGAGAAGTATATTGCCTAATCAATCATTTCTTCGAATTTTATCTAAGTTACTAAACGAAAATCCCATTATTCCAACTTGTTTCCAACAAATCATCTTGATTCAGAAGAAAGCACTTTCTGCATAAATTTTCAAGATACTAATTGACAAATGCGACTAAGAACTGGTTAAGCTAGACACAATGGTTACGGTCACACTTGAGAGAAACACAGTAGGGCCGTTTATATGACAGAAAATAAGCTGCGGCTTACTCTGGCGGCGGCTTACATAAGACGCGAACACCCCGTATAAATGGTACAAAATCTACGTTTATCTACGGCTTACCCTGGCCGGGGAGTTTATACTCGTATAAATAGTTCCTTTCGCGTTTTATGTACGTCGCGGCCAGAGCAAGCCGCGGGTTATTTTCTCTCGTATAAACGGCCCTATTCTAACACTAGTGTTGACACTACTGTTGTGCCAACTCTCTGGTGTTTTGAGTCCCTGGGGAAACACTGAACAATAGAACTTGATTTAACACTGGTGTTCACTCCCTAATGCGATCGCAACCATTAACTAAGTGATTGAAGCAACGACGCCACCACCAAAACTCAAAAACGCCACAAAACTAAGGTTTAACGAGAATTAACACTGGCTAATTTTGATACATTTCTCTGACGCTGTCATATGGACAACCACATTAAATGAACAATATTGAGAATGTGTGGAGGTCGTGAGAAATCCAGGATAAATTCTGAGTTTTCTCCGCTAACCTAACATCCACACCAATGAAACAAATTTTATTCCCTGGAAATAGAGTATACAATTTTCAAGCTAAACAAACTTTTCTTTCAAATCAAGTACTCTTACTCGCTTTGAAAACGAGGCTATTTCCATGGCCAAGGACTATTAATTAACTATGCAAGGCTTGCGATTGGCAAGCGAGGGCTCCTGTAAATGTGCCTGATTTCGCGGGAACATCAAACTAATAGACAAGCTTAGTTTGTGAATATTGTCAGTGCTATCCATGAACTCCTGGCAGTAGTGTAGCAGCTCTCGTAACCTGCTATTCGTTTGGTATTGTAAGCAGCATTTACGGTTTTTAAGTCTAAGTCATTGCTTCAATTGTTTAGTCTTTTGTTTTCGCCTAGGGTAGCGAACCAATCACATTATACGTTACGACAGCTAATACATCACCCTCTCCTGGAAGGTGACTACAACTGTTGACTAAAATTGTTGAGAGATTTTAAACGTTTAAATAATGACATAACCGTCAGCAATTATTAGTGAGAAGATAACGGTCACCTTTTTCCTAACCTTTGTCTTTAAATTTCTGTTGTCGTGGTGGAACATAATAATTTTGTGTTGGCTTGTTGGTCCTTCGTGGTTTGGCATAACCGCCGGAGTTCGGACTGGACCTTCCTCGTCCACCTTCGGGCAAACCAATGTAAACATCTGAGAGTGAAGTAAAGAAAAACATTTAGTGCATTTGTAAAATTTCCCGTTCCTACGAATGAATCCTTTAGAGCCGCACAGTAGCAAAACTATTTCATTCTCACTTCCTGTTGTTTGATCAATTAACGAAATGCGCCCTCCAATACACTTCAAAATTAACTTTTCCTCGTTTCACTGGAGAGTGATCAGATAATCACGGACTTTTTTTGGGGATTTCAATCGCTTAAATTCTCCATCAACGTTCCATAAGCAGTCCTTTTGCTCCTACAGCAACAAGAAACAGTAGCAAGGTGGGACCAATAGGCTAGTTTCGTATTCTAACGGTTGGACTGGATCTAGCATGAAATAGAGGCAAATGCGGGCAAATTAATTTGCATTTGAAAAGATTTGCCCGCATTAGCCTCCATTTCATGCTAGATCCAGTCCAGCCGTGAGAACTCGAAAATGGTCTATTAAAGCCTTCCCGTGAAACAGAGTCGGCATACTTTGCTTTTGGTAAAATATTAGGAAGTTTAAACGGAGAGTATCATGATATTGCGCATGTTCCAGCTCTAGTGAATATCACCTTCTATAAGCCAGTCGGAAGGGACGTTATAATTAGTGCGGGAAATTCACACGTACGCGTGAAAATTTCTCGCTCGGTCATCTGCGAAGTGGACCGCCCTTAGTTTATAGTGATTGTTTAATAATCAACAAATCTTTACACCTATGTGCAAATTATAACGTCGCTTCCGATTGGCTCATAAATGATAACATTCGTTACGGCTAGAACATGCGCAATACCGTGATACTTTCCTTTTTAAGAAACCACAGCAAATGACGAAAAATGATGGAGCTGTTCGTGAGGCACGACGGTGAAATAACAAAATTCGAGGTTTTAACGACAACAAGAGCTTACAAATGGCGACTCTTCATTCTTTATTCTTACTCTAAAATCGCTCATACCGAAGTTATTTTTAGGATAAAATCCCCCACATTGTACGACGTGAACAAGACGGAACACTCCGCGAAAGACTTTACCGTCCGGCGTAGGACATAAAGTCCCTCTTTAGTCTTGCAACCACACATATCCCCAACTCGAGTCAACACTGCTGTGCTACTGTGGGAGTTCCCCCACCATGTCTGTGTGATTTTCTCACCTTGTCCAGGAATTTCCTTAACTCCTCGAACATAATGCACCCCAGCTCCAGTTGCCACTGCGTAAGCTGCCTGACCAGGCTCCCCAGAGGAGCTCTGTGGCACAGCCCCATAATGCACCACGGGCTGAAAGGCCGCTGGACGCACCTCCTGGTGCTGAACCTGGGCTGGTTGCCAAGGAATTTGGGCGTGAACCGCCGTGGAGTGAACAAGAGTAGGCCTGGTACCAGCAACGAAAGGAGGATGGCCGCTGACCGGGATGACCATCTGCGGTCTGGTCACAATGTTAACAGGTGTTTGCTGAGCATAATAAGGTACCGTGGCAACAGCTCCTCTAGGGGGAGGGGGTGGATTTCCACTCTCACCCTAAGGAGGAAAAAATGGATGAGAAGACCTCTTGTGACGCGAAGCGTAGCAGCTTCCAAAGAGAGCAAATGTACATGATAAGAAGATAGCCAAATAAAGGAAGAATTCAATGCTACTCCTATGCAAGCAGTTTCCTTTCCTGGAATCAACTAGCATTTCATTTGAGATCAAGCCGAAAAATTCTTAACTTACCCAAGCGATTATTGGAAAAGGTCTCAAGGAAGACAGAGGTACAACGTCATTACTGTTATGGAAATCCAGAAAAGACACCAAACAATTGACACCATCATGAATTAAATCCTCCATCTTGGCACTGTAAAACTAAAGAAAGATAGTTTATCAACTTGCAAGCTGGAACCCCACCCTTTTGTGGCAAATACTTTTTAAGGTCTTAAAGGGAATCTCCACTAAAATAACAAAATGACTTCAAACTAAAGTTTCAATTGGACCCTTCGCCCCTCAAGGGCCACGGGTCAATAGCCTATTTGGCTCTCACTTTGCTGGACAATTTTAAGCAATTGTCTCTTACAGACACCTGAAAAATTCCCGTGGCTCCAACAGGAGCAACCTATTCGGGAGCTTTAGCAACCACAACGGCGACGAGAACGTCACAAATTTGCATATTCAGTGGGAAAAAACAATAGGTTTGCACGCACTGCACGTGCGTTTTTCATTTTTGTTCATTTCTTTGCGGTCGTCAGCAAAACTAAAACGTGAAATTGCCATATTTGAGGTTTTATGCAGGACGTCAGCACTAGGAGATATTGGGCGTTTTCCATTTACAAAAAATTTCCGGAAATTTCGGTGGAAATTTCCATCGGTTAGGTCCGTCCGCCCAGTGATTGCGATTGTACGCGCCAAAATTAAAAAATGTGGCCGTGAATAGCCTGGAAGTGGTAAGACCTTTCAAAAGTTGTAAATGGAACACACATTTCCATCGGAAAGTTTCCAACGGGTAAACAGGACTACCTTTTCAGAAGTTCCGTTTATTCCGGAAATTTTCCAGTGGAACGAACCAAAAACGTGTGTTCCGTTTACATCCCAACCGGAATTTCCGGAATTTCTTGGTAAATGGAAAACGCCCAACTTTTCACTTTCTCCCCTAAATTAAGCGTGACTCCTATCGTTCTCATTCTTGAGGGCTGTCACACCACAGTCTCATCAAAAAGCTTGGAATAGTCGCGAAGTGATTACAATAGCGCGAATTTATGTTTTGAGATGACGTTCTCGTTGCCATTCCCGTCGTAGTTGCTAAAGCTACTACTCTTGTCTATAAGAGACAATTGCTCGAAATTGTTCAGCTAAGTGCATGGATCACTTCTGTCATTCGACTATAATCTGCACGTGATTCAAATATACATTTATTTCATTCCAAAGAGAATGCCTTCTACAGAGTCATACAGGAAACTTACAAACTATCATTAAACAATCTATTGTTATGAGTAAGATAAGCTTTAAGTAATGGTCCGGCTAAGAAGCAGGCAGCCCAGCGGCAAAAGTACTTAGAAGCTGCGAAATATTAATTTTTAATTTCACTCCAATCGAGGCATCTGATTGGCTAATATCGGAAAATGTCGAAAAAAGATGAGAAAAAAATGAAAAAAAAGCCATTTTTGGATTTCTTCTTCCCCATGCCCTTGATCTCTGTCTCTCGGCCAAATTTGGGCATTGTTCTATGCGCCAATCAAATGGCGCATAGAATCTTGACGATATTTACAAACATAGTTTTTGAAGGCATAATGATTTGTTCTACGAAACAGAATCTAATTTTTTTAGACGGCAAGTCGATTACATTTTTCATTGAAATTCAAATTTCGCGCTTTTAGCTGCTTACACCAATGGGAACAGCCGAACTTAATTTGATTAAAAATGTTGGCACATTTTAACTAACCGACGCTATTGCCGCGGGCTATTGTTTTTCTGCCTGCTTTTTAGCCGGACCATTACTTAAGAGTAAAAGAGAACCGATAAAGGGAACATAATAAAGGAATTTTATCTGATTTTATCCTCTTACCTGTCCATCTCTCCAAGGTGCCAAGCAATGATCCCCTTTCTTCCATACAACCTAAAATCCGAGGAACGAATGCACAAAATTTCGTCAAGAACTAAAACGTTTTTTCCCTCCCGGAGTAGAATAAGACACAAGATTTCAGAATCGAAGACTGCAAAGTCACCAATTTAAAATACGAGTTCCTTTCTCTTTCCAGAGCTGGCTGATATTGTATTTTTGATTCGTTCTGACTGCCCCTTGAGTCAGTAAAAACATGGCTCTTTTTTTGCATTTCAACTTTCCATGGAGACCCTGGGACAGTCAGTCAGTATAGGAAAAAGATCTAAATCTTTCCTTTTGAATTCCTCGTCCAACCCCAACAGAGTTAACACTGAAAGGGTTCGGGCAAAAAGCCCCTTCTTGCATTCTAAAAATGAAAGGTCCGGAAGTACAAACGTTCTAGGATCTCACGATAATTTCCGGGACACGCCGACAAATCAGAGGAAGGACCAACCTGTTTGCTCTCATATTTGGCAAACAATCACAAAATACTACTTTGAGGAGGCAGTGCATTCCAGTGGTTAGAGCGCTTGCCTTGAGATCCGGGGATCCCGGGTTCAAGACACGTTCTGACCACTAGTTGAATTTGTTCCAGGTAGTCAGTCCCTGGTTCAATTTCCTGGCTGCACTTGTAAATAGCCAACTGGTTTGCCTCCGGCCAGTTGAGATTCTTAAAAAGAAAAAGTTGTTCTGTTCAATGCTCGGAGATATTAGCTACTAGCTACTCTAAAAATCCGAGGGTAAATAATGATACTTGCTTACTTGCTTGCTTGCTTGCTTAGTGAAGTCAAAGAAGTATTGCATCATAAAAGTAAATTCCTTGCATATACCTGTGTTGCTGTGATTGGAGAAGGCACCACCTGTTGTGTAACAGTCTGCTGGGCTGCTATTTGCTGCTGTGGTATCTGAGCAGGGCGCACTTGATACACTGGGTAGGTCTGCATTGGAGGTTGAGGTTGCTGCACATACTGGTATTCCTGTGGCATGGCCATCTCTGCTTGTTCTCTACCGGCTCGTTCCACAAACGGCTGCGATTGGCTCACGACAAACTGTGTCTGCAGACGCTGTGACTCCATGGCCATGCTGACAAACTCGAGATGCTGCTGTTGCTGTTGTTGCACATTAGGAGGAGTGAAGCTCTGTGGACTGTAATGCTCCGATCCCTGGCGGTAATTTTTATGCCACTTGGCTTGAGCACCATATTGTTGCGGATGATAAGACCCACCCCCTCCCTGAGGTTCTTGGAAATGCAAAGGGTGTGGCATTTGGGTCGAAGATTCTTCAACATATTCACTCTGGTGGGTTGCCGGTGCTGTGCTAAACCTTACGATGGCATCATCTTCCTGGGCTACAGACGGCGGGCTAGTCGCGCTGGTATACCCTGTCTCTACATGATTGTCATTATTTACCTCTGTGTCTTCACCTGGATTGTGCTGGTGATGATGCTGGGTCTGGTGTTGTTGCTGCTGCTGCAGCTGTAATCTTTGTTGTTGTTGCTGTTGTTGTTTCTTCTGTAACCTTGGAGGCAAGCTTTGATTATACGGTCTAGAATCATGATCATGTCTTCTCGAACCCTTCCCTTTTGCCTGTTGCTGCTTGTAATACTGCTCCCTCTGCGGCTTGGACTGCTGTCTCCCGTCTCTTTGATGAGGCGACGTATCGTGCTTGGGTCGTTCAAGCTCTCTGGCAGTAGCATACTCACCCTGCGCATCGCCCTGCAGTTGTCTTGGAGGCGCTTCGTTTTCTGTCTTTTCTACTCTGGAATCTTGCTTGTGCTGTGGCTTCGGCTTCAAATCACTGTCTGGCTTGGGAGGTGGCCGTGGTGGAGGTCTTTCCTGGTTAGTCTCATCATTCTTCTTATTTTCTATAGATTTCAGGGGCTTTTGGTTTTTGGAGTCTGAAATAGAGTAAAGAGCCTACATTTATACAAAGTACCATTTGACGCTTGTGGCAACAGGCACAAAAAGAACAATCACAGGCGCCCCTAGCTCAGTGTGAAGGAAAGCCAACAAAAAATAAGGATTTGTATGGGAATCCCGATAAAAGACCTGAGAAGATTTTTTTACGAAACAATTCTCAATTAAAAAGCTTAAGCTTATTGCCACTGTGGGTCGCTTCCTTCCTATGTGTTTTTTTTTTTCCAGATTCGACACGAATTGAGCCATTGTCAGTTCTTCGGTAGTCAACGGTTATAGTAAAATACCACGGCCGAACACTTAATTCTCTCGAGCCCACCAATTGAGTTAAAATGAGTAGTTCTCACGGCCACAAATCCACCGTAGAATTCAAGGGCAATGGTTTTTGTTTCAGCGATGCCAGGCGGATGTTAGTGTCCCAAACGAATCGATAAAACGATGAACACCACACGGCGACTTAACGGTCGCCGTGTGGTGTTCAATGCGAAAGAGGATCATTTTCATCGTTTTTTACTTAGCGACCGAATCCTCACGTGATACTCTACGTTGTGTGGGCTCACTTAACAAAAGCGGACTTACTGTAAATAAATGCGCGGGACACAGCCGGCTCAAGTCAGAGTCAGCAAACATATCATGGGGCATGCGGTTTGAAGAGTGCCGTCCACGGTTGTGGATGGCGGTTGGATCAAAGTGAGTTTCGACCAATGGCAGAGGTCTCCTTTCCTGTACTCGTCAGCATAGCGAACGCAAACGAAAAGAGACCTCGGAGAGCAGGGAAGTTCCGCTTTAATAAAGCGAGTTCAATTGAGTGTCGTAAAACCAAAACCAAGTAATTACTTTGGCCAATCAGAGAGGACTGAGACAATCCGGCAAACCAATCAAAACTCAAAGTAATTACACGTAGCCGACACAAAGCGCGGGATAATGTGCACGCGTGAGCCACGATTGGTTTTGGTTTCACTTCTGATTGGTTGAAAAAATGGCGCGAGAACTTTGAACCAATCACTGAGTGAAGTAATCATAAACCAAAGTAATTATCTAATTACTTTCGACACCTAATTGAAAAGCGCTCTAACACTGCAAAAGTAAAACCAATGAGGAGGAGGCCACCAGTTTCCTACTCATAATAATGTTGTTTGTTTTGGTCCACTGTTTTCTGAGCCAATCCCAGGAGACATGGTTGTAACAGCCGCGTACTGCCCTATGATAACCTGGTGGAGTTGAGACCAGGACCACCGCCAATAACAAACGCGGTCTGTGGTTAAAAAGCTGAAGCTCAAAGCTTCCATCGCAACCAACCGCCAATGCACCCTCCGAAACGTGAGGTTTATGAAA
Organism: Montipora capricornis; assembly: GCF_036669925.1. Classification (NCBI taxonomy): domain Eukaryota; kingdom Metazoa; phylum Cnidaria; class Anthozoa; order Scleractinia; family Acroporidae; genus Montipora; species Montipora capricornis. The sequence continues at coordinate 38,108,915 of NC_090891.1, read as the reverse complement.
AAGTTGGTAATACATGTATGGCTATATAAGTGCACTTCACAAAGTTATTCTTAGACGTTCTGTGACGACTGAAGCCAAATCTTCTCATGAAGCCCTTTTTCTCTTCCACAACTTCTGTACAATCTTGCACAAAACTCGTTGGGAAAATGTGACGTCAGTAAAACACAGGGAGCCAATGGCTAATTCGTGGACAGGTGTCAATTTGACAGCCCTGCAAAGCTGATGATACTGTTTCCAATAATGGAGATGATAAATGTGGATAGTGTATCGAAGGGAATTTAATATTGTATCTAAGAAAATTTAATGAGTATAAATGAAAGTGCAGTTGGAATTCAAATCTATTGCTGGTTTTCACTCACGTGATCAACAGCCATGTTTTTAAACGAAAACAAAAGGAAGCGTTTGCATAATAATAGAGTTAAATTCCCGGAGGATTTGGTCGGGGCACCAACATGGCCGCCTTTGCTTTGTTTAGGGCACTAACATGGCGGTCGTGACGTCATGTGAAAACCGAGAATAGAAAAAGTTGTCTATTTCCCCAATAGGCATTGCATCATTCTTCAAAATATCATGAACAAACAAGTCTATTTCCTTCTTCTGGTGCAACAAGTAACATAATTTATTATCACCATGTTCAGTCAGATAAGGTTCTTGTAATAAGGTGTCCATTTCACCTAATGGTCCTTCCTCTATTTCACACCAATCATGATTCACTCACATCATAATCCTTTGTATCATTGTTGTTTTCTGTACTGGCATTTGCTGTCTGTTCTTTATTCAAAACAAGCAGATTGTTTGAACTTTCACTGACAGGTTGGCAGTCTTCGATAAATTCTGGCCATTCTCCATTTTTATTTATCGTGTCCAAAATTTGGAGCCAATTTTATTGAATTTCTATGCCTACTTGTTTTGCTTCGATAATAAACAGCATCCAAACTTTTCCTTGGTCTGACATTCTCAAATTTATAGTGATACTTGTAGCCAAGTTTTCTCTTCAGTTAACTGGGATGGTCGGTGAGTCATTAAGGACCTAGGTAAAACATTTACTGTTGAACTTACATCTGCTAGTGCATCAACAATGGTACCGTAACTGCTTGTTGACGTCCTCTGGGTAGCTCAGAGACTTGTATAAAAGGGATATGTGGTGACATGGACATGTACATGGTGACTAGGGCTTTTAGCGGTATGAATGTTTGACTCAATTTTAACAGCTCTCTGGTTACCTCGTACATTTGTTTTACGATATTGAGGAACAGAATTTCTTATGTACGATCTAACGTTCTTCCTAACGGTCTTTTTATACAGTCTCACTTGTTTGAATCCTCAGTGGAACTTTCGAAATTAATATCCGTTGGAAACATAATTATGCAACGTGCCTCCTTCTTCTAACCAACCAGTGGTTTCGCCATTGGTCAGTTCACAACGTCTCCGGTCAGTTCACCAACGTCTCATTGACCGTAAAAGTTTCCTCACTATTATCAATTTGGCTGTGGTCAAAACTAAACGTTAATGGCGGATCGATCTCTCAGCAAACACGCAAAGGTAGCCTCATTATTCGGCTCGTCCGAAAAATCTGCCATAGGTTTCACGAAGAACAGAACTATTCATTTAAGAAAGTTTTTTTCTGTTAAACTTCACGAATAAACTTAAACTAATCCACGAAGGGTACGTACAATATAAGAGCAAAAATTTGCTTAAGCTTACAAACTATTTTTAGAATTGAAAAGCACTCACCGTACAATTTCTCGATGTCCTGAAGTGAAGAACATTGAAGTGATAACGATGCACAACCCGAATGAAAAGTGTTAGACCATATTTGCAAACTTCGAACTACCTCCCCCCCCCCCCAAATTTCGACACCTCCCCCCCCTTTCGATATTCGTTCCTGCGAATGCGCGCATCCACTCATAAAAATGGTCATTCCCGTATTTGTATGCATGTGTGACAAAAGATTAACTTCTCCATACTCCCCCCTCTGAGACCTAATCCATTGATGGTTAAGAAACGGCAAAGGGGCTTGCAAAGTATTTTTCATCAAGTTACCAACATTGGCATGGAGGATAGGGGAAGGTGGACAAGTAGACTTTGTTTGTTTGTGAGTACACGTCCAAAGATGTTCACGCCAGAATGTTTCCCAAGAGTTTTGTCCAAGATTGTACATGTAGATGATGTCATACAAGCTTATTGGAGAATATCAACACAGTATTGTTGATTCAGGAATCATTCTTCAGTTCCTATTTACTCTAAAAAAAAACTAACTATTATGTTACCCTAAGGTCCTGAATGGGCTTTTGCCCTCTCACGACAATGAGACGCTTTTCACTCTAAGATACAGAATATCAGCAAACCTTGAACAGTTGGAAATTTTGTGGACAGGAAGTCCCACAGAGCAGGCTCAGAGGGTTGTCTACTTCTGTAATCTTCTACATCGTTGACGTTATCATTTTCCAGTCTTCCCCTTGCTGTAAATAGAAATCAATGATACAGTCATTTAACCGAGGTTTTCGTTTGAGGTACTTTGAGGTCATATGTTTGTAGCTCTCCTTTTTTTTTTCAATTACAGGTTAAGGATCTCGTTTACTCTTTAATTCAGAGAACTAAATTTGTGAACAATGTGGCCACATCGACTTTGAAGTGATAGACTGCTTTGCAGCCTCCCTTTTCTCTTAAGCTCCGACGAGTTGTGCGAGTTGTACGGTACACAACTATGCAGCTTTCAATTGTCTTTTATCAATAGAAAATGTTGTTGTTGCCATTATTATTAATTTACATGTATTATTAACATTATCATCATCATCATCATCGTCATTATTATTATTACCATTATTATCAAAAACAACAGTGAAAGAAATGTATGTATCGAAGTGCAGGTTATTTCCTTTCATACATCAGTCCTTTCATGGGAACCTGCTCCAAACTATGTGGCTTCACAGGGCTGGTGCAGTGGCGAGAGCACTCGCCTTCCACCAATGTGGTCCGGGATCAATTCAAGTGAGAGGATGACTTCTATCTTTTTGTTCAAATATAATAGTTGAAGTACCTGGTGCTTCACGTCTTCCACCGCGACCTCGCAGCCTACCTCCTCCTCTGCTAGGCTCCTGCAGGAGAAAGCAAATCAATTATTATAATTATTATCATCAAAAGCTTATCTGGAAAATGAGAAGTGTTGACCTTGTGGTGTTTTTCAGTCTTTGCACTTTTTAACTTGTTGTCTCATTGTCGGGGAGTCAGGACAGCTTAGCGGATATCAACCCTGCCTTCCACCTCTGCGACCCAGGTTCAACCCTCGGGCCCCAAAGTCCTATGTGGGCTGAGTTTTCGTCGATCTCAATCTGACTCTGAGGGTTTTTCTCTTGGTACTCCGGCTTTTCTCCTCCATCAAAATCCACTTTCAGTGAATTACATCCATCCAGGATACCCTCGATGGGGACAACCTGTGGTATGCTTCCCTTTCATTGAATTGATGAATAATGTTGAGTTAAATTAAATTAAATTAGATCGTAAAGTTGATAAAATTGACAATAACCCTTTTACGTCCAAACCGGCCTAAGCCTGCCAGACTTAGTATTTTACTCTGTCTAACGCCAGACGATTTTACTCGTCAATGGGGAACCCCTGGGAGTCAATGGGTTAATTAATCACTCACTGAGAAACTACATGTATGCATCCCCATTAATTAACCCTTTGACATCCAAACCGGCCTAAACCGCCAAGACTTAGTATTTTACTCTCTCTAACGCCAGACTATTTCACTCGTCAACCGATTGACTTCGGCCCTTAAGTGGCCCCCACTGGCGAGTAAAATGGTCTGGCTTTAGACAGATTGAAAACTATTAAGGACGGTGCCTTACTAATTCAAAGGTATTTTTTGCCCCGGTTTATGATTATGCAGGAAATGTTGATCTTAACAAGTGTTATTGAAATCAAAAAAGAAAATTGGGGGTAACCAAGCATTTTCCAAAGATAATTCATGAACAATATTTGTAAAAAGCTCTAAAATACAAAGCCATGTATGGCATTTTTTCTCAAAATGAAGCTTAATTATCTCTAAAAAATGCATGGTTGCCCCCAATTTTCTTTTGGGGCACCAATAATACTCACTAAGATCTACTTTCTCTGCATAATCTCAAACTGGTAAAAATATCCCCGTATTAGTAAGCATCACTGATAGGAAATCCGAGTATCTTGAGATGCACAGAACATATACGGAATAACAACAGTGGGCACCGTCCTTAAGTCTCACTCTTTGGAGGCAAATGGTTACTATTTGAGTTCTTAAGCAACTCGCCTGAGATCTGGATGAAAGCCTCTCTGATTTCTCATGATGATCTGTTCTGCTGTTGTATCTGCTGTCTTCTGCTTGATTAAACCCCTTCCTAGCTCTGTCGTGATTAAGTGTCTCAGAATCAGCAGCCTTGGTGTCTTTTTCTCGACCTTCGTCTGCTGTATATTTGTTGTTTGTTCTGTCAGGATGCACCCTCTTACTGTCACTTTTTTCCTCTCTTTGGTGATTGGCAAATTTCTTCACGGCACTTTCCTTTTGATCCTGGCTTACAGGTCGGTTGTTTCTGGTGTTATCGTACGTCCTCGCTCTAGGCGGAACATTCGAGTCTCTACTCTTAGGACTCCTTGGTTTTTCAGTACTGTTTTGAAAAACACCATTCACTGCAAAGGAAAAGTACAAGAAAAATTACCATTATTATTATTATTATTATTATATTTAAAAGAAATGAAAAACAAAAAAATAACAATTATACTTCATTTATTTTATTTTTTATTGAAATGAAATGGGGTAGACTAATAACTACAAACACAAAAAAAAATCAGCTGCCATAACAAAAAGTTCCAATATACACACCCAGTACACCTAGTATGATTGAGTATTTTTTCTGCGTAGATAACTGCTCACATGCTATAGTTGTGTTGTCGTATATTTTACGTACATGTTATTGTTTCCAATATATACTACATTACAGAACAGAGCACAAAACTACAACTTTTACTTGAGGACAGTTTCCCTCACAATTATTAAAATTTCAAACTTTGAAACATTAAAGGTTAAAGGTGAAAGGTTACAGGGGATTTGTTACAACATTCTGATCAGACCACAGAATAATAGAAGACATCTTTAAATCAATAAGACCCAGAAATAATGACACAGCTTGTTTACTTCAGACTATGTCACTACATCCATGCACTTCACTAGCTCCTGTTGTTAAAAAATGGGAGGGATGGAAATGGATTTCAAGTACAGTATTGTTTAATATCTCTTATGTTGCTACCTTTAGGGTTGTCCACTGTTCTTCCTTTACTTTCACTAGCTGCCTCTATCCCTTGACTAAATGGCACAAATGGAGGAGGTCCTTCCCCACTCAAAGCCATGCGCGAATGTTTGGCTAGGGTCTGTAGTAAGGAAAAACACATATACAAATGTTCAATGAAATCACCAACATTAAATTATTGCATTCAACAAAGGAGGACTGGTTGGTTGGGTAGCATGCAGCCTTGATCTCATGTGATAGCGTACGGATAGCCCAAAGGGAAAACACTGATTCCTGTTTGTCCACCAAATTTAAGTACATTATATGGGGTTGATACCTGGATGTGTGACGGTCTGTTAATACTCTGTGCCCTACACTACAGGAAGTCACACTGCTTGGCTATCCAGCAAGACAGTGTACTGATATCCCACTATAATTATGTATTCCATTTAGTAATTGTTTTTAAAAAATTCTTTGCAAAAAGATAACAGTTGAAATCCTTACAGTGTGATTAACTTCATTAATGAACAAATACTAGAGAAGGGCACAAAACGATTCCCTCAAGGATACAAGAACTTGAATGCTTTATCACTGACAAAACAAAAATGTTTATTTCTTAACTAAAAAAGGGTTATTACATTCAATCTGGGCACACCAATGCCTTAGCTGGGTTTCCATTTCCCCTTAGTTTTAATCCAACTCCCAAAGCCCTCGCAAAGTGGTAAGACATTTGTTGATGATTCTCAAAGTTACATGAGTATAAAGATGGAGCAATACATGCCAAGTAATCAGTACAGCTCTATCTACTTTTTTACTTAATGCCTGACATTTTTACATTGTTTACTCTACAAAAATAGACCAATCAGCATCTTTGGTGCTCACAGAAAGAAACTCTCAAACTGAGAGACAGAAGACAAGACACAGTTACTGTTAAAGGTGCGGTTCCACAGAATTATAAAAAGGCAGTAACTGATAACAGTGTTATTGACCAAACATTTGATGTAATTGGTATGACAGCTATAGGTGGGCAATTTTAAATCCTCTAAAGATCTCCAGCTAATATTGTATCTAAGTTATGAAATACATGTACTTGTAGATGTGTCATATCATAGTGTAACTTGTATTCTGTATCTAAATATTACATTAGGATCATTCTGTCCATTCTTTTAAATGAGACTAAATATACACTTGTGTAATTTAGGCAAAGTTAAAACCAAGCCAATTCAGCAGTTTGAGGAGTTCCCTAGGAGGTTTGCAGGGGCATCGCCTTTTGCTTTGGCTTGCTTGCTTGCTTGCTTCTTTTCCCTCCCTCTCTCCCTCCCATATTTTGAGGTAGGTATATGATCCACACACTGTTTTTTCTCATTGATGGGCTGACAGGTGCGTGGGAGGCACTGGTGACCTTCTTGCTGCTGAGAAGAATGCACCACCCCCCCCCCCCCCCCCCGCCAAAAAAAAAAAAAAAAATTGGCATAGTGTTTTAACTATCCTTTAAAAAAAAACAATTAAGTCAATTGTGTGCGCGGGAGTGGGAGCATTTAAAGGATAGTAATATTACTGCGTTTGATAGTCTAAGGAGTACACGTCCTAATTTTGCTCAGATTGGGTGATTGTGTGGTCTTGCCAAAGGAAATCGAGATTTTTCTCTGCAAGGGAAACCAAAATGGCCGCACTGAAGATTCTTTTGTTGCTTGCAGGGTCCGCCTTGTATGGATTCTCGCACGCGAAATGATCTCCATCTACTGACAGTGTCTTTTTGTCAAAATGCTTACTTTTCTAGCCTGGAACCCTACAGAAACACAGGCTAAGCGACTGTCGAAAGCACATCAATAATCCGAGATTACTACTAGCTTTACTGTATTATTTACCTTGTTCAATTCCCACTTCTCTTTGAGTTTCTCAACCTCTCCACCTAACACCTTAGTGTTGTTTGAGTCCAGCATCAGGTAGGTTTCCTTAACCGCAATGGTACCTGTTAAGCAAACTTTGGTGCCCGGGGGGATTGATAAGCTGCAATAGAAAATGAAAATATTATTTATAACAACATGTACCCCCCCCCCACTCCCCCATTTTCAAGGCCTAAACACTGATTTGCCAGGCTACTGAGCTACTGACAACGTTCGATGAAGTGAAGTGAAGCAAACATCAGTCCACTCTACTAACCCCAGAGGTTTGTACTTGACCCACTTACATTTTACTACTCCAAACTTTCCTATTGAGCAGAGCTCATCAAACACAAACACAATGGGAACTTAGTTCATTCATTGTTTAAAACCACACAAATCAGAGAAACTAATGCATACATGTACAGTGTACATGACTTTTGTACACAGTTAAAAAAATTATTTGAGATACAAATGACAAGGTTCATGAATATTGTTGTCACTATCAACAACCAAACTGTTTTGAAACAGATAAACATGTATCAGTGCAACTATAGTGTATACAAACAAACACTGTATATACTGTACAGTACTCTACAAAATGCCACAAGCTACAAAGGACGACAAGAAAAGCGATATACAAAAAGTTCAACAAGGGCATTTTACAAGTAACTTAGAAGCTTGAAATTCTTATTGCAGAGACCAAATTAGGACCTAAAGTACATGTAATAAATAATTTTACCTGAGGTCGGGAATGGATGAATTTTCTAACCCTTGGCATGAAAGCTGTCCATCTGTCAACTGAATTTTTAACAGTCTGGGTGAATGGCTTGACTCCTCATAAGCTTTGGGGGCAGAAATATTTCGCAGCTTTTGCACTTGCAGAACCATGGGACCGCTGAGCTGTTGCAATAAAACACAGGTTTAAAATTAAACAAAAAGTTTTTTTGTCTCGTGGATCCACCTTCAGGGACCCATTCCCCAAGCTCATCTGCTGTTCATGGGTTTAACATACTACAATATTCATTGTGCTTTCCATAAACAAGCTGGCTCTGAATTTTGAATTCCAATCAACCGTTTATTTTTCCACTGCCACTAATAGCAATCACATTAATTTTTGTCCAACAGGTGTCACACCAATGAAAAAAGTAAGCTGAAAAAGTCAGTAATGCAATAGCTCTGCTATTGTTTGGTATTGTAAGCAGCTTCTGTTGTTTCAAGTTATTGTTTCTACTTTGCTTTTGGCTCGGGCATCGAGCCAATTACATTATACATTACAAGAGCTGCGACATAGATGACTTGAAAAAGTGGATTACATGTAAATGGTGTACAAAAACAGCCATGAGTCAAGGGGACATTGCCAGGCACTGGAAAATGTAAATGTAAAGATGTAGATGAATATGGGTCCAGGGAGGAAGCGGAGCAAAACACAGTGACAATAATAATTTGTGTGCGTTCATGAATGTCATCACAGTTACTTTCATTCTCATCCGCAGAGTCTGATTTTCATTTGGTCAGCACCAAGAACATGGACTTTGGCCACACACTACAACAGTCAAAGCAGGGAGTCTGTGAATCACAGACTTCTGTCTCTTCTTCACATTCTCAGAAATTTGAAACAACAACAGTCATCAATGGTTACAACATTATACAATTACTGCAACTGCACATATTTTTGGGCTGTGGGCAGAGCAGGGCTCGAAATTAACGAAAAAATCCAGTCGAATTTTGCGATAAGATACGAAAATTTAGTCGCAATTTCGCAAATTTTAGTCGCAAAATCGCCGCGCTGCATTGTGTTGTCAGCGGTTTAGCAGAAAAATATGAGCCCACAGTACTTGTGTGAAAAGAAACTGCTGAAAATGGCGAATGATCGAAGGAATGGAGCTGTGCACGTAACATCGCAGCTAAATTACGATACAATTACGCTACCTTCAGAGAAAATTCACAGCAAGAAATAAAATAATTTTGTCATTTATTTATTTGTTTGTTTATTTTAGCAAAAGTAGCAGCAAAGTGGCAACTGCTAACCCTTTTGTTTCGAAAGAACGAAGGTAACAACAAGTCGCAAATTTGCGACTTCTCCAGATATTTTAGTCGCAAAGGGAAAAATTTAGTCGCAAATGCGACCGTATTGGTCGCAATTTCGAGCCCTGGCAGAGTCCACGTTCTCAGCACTCACCTAAAGAAAAGCAGACTCTAGGGATGAGAATGAGGTCTTACACTTTAAATTACATGACCAAATTGATGGCTTTGCTAATGTTAAAAATGATACCTGACAGCTACATTGTACATGTGTTACAACTGTCAACAACGTTAACAATGAATATTGGAGAATTATTTTTGTTTGAAGGAATTAAGTACAAATCAATAATATTTAAAATCACTTACTGCTGACACTTTGCCTTTGTTGATATCATCAGGTAGATGTTTGATACCATACTGCTTTAAGTCCAACTACAAAAAATGATTGAAAAAGGAAAACAATAATTAAATGTATGTTAAACATACAAGAACTGGATTTGTTTCACCCAAGGAGTGAACATAATACACCATAACTCAAATTTGGTTAATTAAACCAACTACGTAAGGGCACTTTTCTTGTCAGAATTGGCCACCTAGACCCGTTAGTTTGCAGAGAAAACGCAACAATTTGAAGGAAAATTTGCATGATAAGCCGTTGCATTCTTCTGGAGGAATATATATCATCCTCAAAGTATCTTAATTATAAGGTGTTGTACAGTAGACTTAGTCCTTCAAAATGCCCAGTCTGTCCAGTCACTTCTGTCAAATGGAAAGCATCTTAAAGTATGTAACATTGAACTGACTAACACCAGGAGACTAGAATGCTGTCGTTTCAAAATTTTGTTTTCCTTTTGTCAGAGCAAATTAAATCTGATTTGCCCCTAGTGTGGTGGTCCTGAGCCCTACATTGCCCTTTGGTGATTTAAAGCAATTTTTACCAAGTTACAAAAAGTAACTACATACATGTAGAACAAAAATCAACCCAGAAAATAGGAGATTGATCCTTAATTAAACACACTGTATTTATATTGCTACATGAAAATCTAATAAATTCACTGTTTGTTTTAAATACCTTGACTAAAACCACCAATTTAATGCAAATTTTCTACTTCCAGTTAATTTCAGTCACCGAAAAATAGCAGGAAAATCATTGTCACATGGTCACTTCTGCTGTTGGCATTTCTCTATTGTCTCGCTTCACTGATTAGGACTAGAATAGTCCAAATAGTGAATTTTGGGACAAAATGGGATTAATTTCACGTCAACCTTGAAATGTAGTATAATTGCCTGGCTCTCCCAATTCACCCATAGTTCAGCATTAGAGCATTGAACTAGCAATCAGCAGGTTGTAGGTTCGACTCCTACAGAGAAGCACTCCAATGATTTCCAAATAACCCAGAGTCACTATTGAAAAAATTATACCTCTTCATTTCATTTATAGGGTTAACATTGGCCATCCCATTCATAGCAGAGCACCATTGGTAAGAAAATATGGTAACCCACGTCCGCCCCCTTCACATATGCTAATGTGACCACTATCACATGACTATATCATTGGCTCAAGTTTAGAGAATCAATATTTGTACATGTATACTTGTACCCAACATGGTGACCATACTCAAGCTAGTTTCCAGCATACAACTTTGATATTAGATATCCAAGTTATGGTCAATTGACACCTGTCAACAAGGTACCTGCTGACCAGTATCATGTGACCATATCGCAGGCTCAAGTTTAGAGCTCACCGAGGTCACCTGTTTTTTGAAGTTGAACGTTGACGAGGTACTGGATTTTGATTGGATTGCATGCTCAAACCAGGTTAACTTATTGTAAGAATAAATAACCTGGGAGCTCCATTCACACCAAAAGGTCCCCGCAGTCTTGCACCCAGTGGGGAAGTGTTAAAGGTGACATTTTTCAGCCCATTCACATTTAAACACCCCCAACTAGTGAGTAAAATCATCTGACATTAGCCAGAGTAAAATCTACAAGTTTCGCTCTCAGGTGGGGAAGAATTTTTTTAAACCCACTGCAATGCGATTTTTATAAACTATGTTATCTTTGTGGCATGTTATTTCTTTTGTGTGATGGAAAACATTTTACTTACCCCACAAAGCAAGCCTGTATCCCAGCATGGTGTCAATAAAATAATGACATGTGACGAGATCATGCAATAGTTTAGGGTACATATGTTGCCACAAAATTACAATGAGATTGAAATTTTAGGTTTTAAGAAAAAAAATCACTCTTTAAATTTAACTACTCCTACAAGGACCTTGAGAGTTATAGATATAAAAACAAAAATATTTAAACATTTGACTCCTGTCTTTAAAACTAGTGCAATTTTAAGCATCGTCAAAATTTCTATAGACCTTTAACTTGACCAAAAGCTCAGAGTTACAAATAATCTATTTTTGTTTCTATCTGAAACCACGGCTCTTCAGCAGGCTAATCAAAACACAAAAATACTTTAACTTTACGACGCGATTATGTTATTACGAGATTAGCATTTAGTGCGCAGGAAATACGCTGTTAATTACAACTTCCACGAGAAATGTAGCAATCAATTAACGCTTTAGGAAATATTGAAAGACAAGCCAACGAGAATTACATGTAAGCTTACGTAAGATTCAAGCTTAAAGCCAAGAAATTACAGAAGGTGTAAATATGTTTAATCTTCTTCATAATAACCTTTTAAGCAGCGGTCACAACAAAAGATAAGCTCAAAATTGAAGGAAACTTCACCAGAAAATCAATTATGAGAAACCAAAATAATTGTCGATCGGATATCCCGTCAAAAGCTTATTCACAGAAACATTAAACTTTAAAATGTTCATATTTAATGAACAGTGGCAAACAGCTTCAAAGACAAGTAAAATCCGTCTCACGACATTCTGGGAATCTACTATACGCTGCAGCGACTGACAATGTGAAGGAATTTGTTGACAATGCGAGCAGAAGTATTCAAAAAGAGACAGGTTTGAATACACAGTGCGTACGAAGTCATTCAAAATACTCACATTTAGGGCTGCCTTCGACATCTCTTGCAAAGATGGCTTTTCTTTGTTGCAAGCCTTTTCACACTCTGCAACCCCTTCGGAGGAGAGAAACCTGCCAGTGGAAACGATCGTTCTAGCGGTTAAAGCTACAACAGCGTACCAAGTAAGTCGCACGCCTTACAGAACTACATCAACGACGCCAAAAAAACCGCAGATTCTAAAATTTATCGTTGAAGTGAGCGACAGAAATACAGCGCGCGATGCAAGAAAACGCAGCACCGAGCCAAACGTTTGAGAACGAAGAAAAGTAAAGGCACAAATCAAGATGTCAAGGCAATTTGAAACAAAACTCACCAGCCATTTTCTTTCAACTTTGCCTCCATGCCACGAAGAAATTCTTCCACTGCAATTCTTTGACGAGACACCGCTGTATGAACAATCATCACCGCAGGCTCAACAAATGTTTTGATAGAAGTCTGGGAATAGTTCATAAGCTGATGCCAGTTTCCATGCCAACGAGCCAACAAGTTCAGTTCGAAAAAGAAACATGGCGGCTGTCAGACGGCATCGTCGACGCGGTTCCACAGGAACTACGTCCAATGATAACACCGAAGATCGACTGAAAAGGGAGCACTTTTTGCACCCAAACTCTGATCAAATTGACCTGAATCGTCTTCTTCAAGCTGTTCTTGATATTAACGAGAAATTGAACGAGAGACAGCCGCAAGAGAGTGTGGATGAAATTCGGGGAGGGACTAGCGCCGAAGACCAATGGGATGATATCAAAGAGAAGCAAGATATTGACGACACGGCATCAAGACATTCGGTAGCGTCTTCTTCTAGGTCACGGCCAAGAAGTGGTTTAATAAACGCTGAATCAAGGCGTCCAACGCCCCTCGAACGCAAAAACATGTCGTTTAGTAATGCAAAGGTAGACGCCATTGACAGAGAGAACCAGAGACTTTTGAGAGAAATTACGCGGACAAGAGGAAGACCAAAATCTGCCCAAAAGAGCAAACTCGTCTCCGAGCCGTTGAGGGTTCAGACCTCGTCCGAGGTCAATCGATGTAGATTTCAAAGAAAAGTTGATATGGATAACCAGGTACGTAATGTTCGACTCATCAGCAATTACAGTGACTGTACAATAATGAAATCCTTAAAAATATACATAAGCCTAGTTGAAGACTGCTTTATTGTTTTAGCCCTTCATTGCGGACTTTATTTCTTGTTGCCCGTTAAATATTTGCTTGAATTCTTAAACTTCTTCATCATTGAAATAATGGCGTAGCAGGTAAATAATTGAAGAAGGTTTTGAGAGTGTGGGGCTTTTCACCATTAATTAAAGATTTCATTTAAAAACTGTTTGATTGGACACTGACTTAATCTGACTTGCTATTGTGTTCCTTGTTTTAAGTCTATACGTCATAACACGGACAGTCTTGTTTAACCAGAGACATTAATGCATCCCTTTTCGTGCAGTTTTAAAAAGCAAACCTTAATGTTATAAAAAACTGTATTTCAATGAAACGCAGTAGTGTAGATCATGCATTAGGTCATTCAGTACATTACATCATCTTGGGTTGCTGTTGGTCTCTAAGTGTTCTTTTCTTGAAGGAAGCGCAATAGAATGAGGAAAAGAGAAACAAAGGGTTTAACCTTGCCGGAGTGTTGTTGTTTGTAGGTTATGGAAGACATTATTTTGAAGATTTAAGTGAAATCCATTACATTTGTCATCTTGACAGAAATGTGGGCATGACTAAACCACGAAACAGCTAAAAACCAAACCAGCAAAACGAAGCACTAAAACACCATGTGAGACTCCACCATACGTTGAGTAGTAACTGACAAAGGTTTGATTTGAGATAAAATATCGTTTTAGGCCTAAAACATTATTGCTCCTAATTCATTGAGATTAAGATTAGGAGATTACAGTGCATTTCACAAAACTTTTGACAGGCGATTTGCGAAGTTCGTTGTAAATTTCATAAGTTCGCTTTGAACTTGGGAATTTCAATACGTAACTGTCAGTCAAATGGCAAACTTTGAAACGAACTTGGGAATTTCAAGCCGAACTTCGTGGGAATGTGGCGAAGTAATTTCACCATTGCTCTCGGTTGTTGTTTTGAAATGAGTGCCTTCACCGTGCAAGGAAAGGCAATTCCAAGTTTTGTTCGGCAAAAAATTATTGAAAGCTGGTTAGAATGGAAAGGACAATCTCAAATAGGACAGGAAATGAGACTTCCCAAAAAACCATTGCCAAAATTGTTGATATTTTCGTTCGCAGGGGGAATATCGAAGACAACAAATGAAGAAATATCACTCGGTCAGCGCGTGCTGAATGATGTGAATAATTATATGGAGTGTTGTAAAACTACATGTACCACTCCAGCAATCCAAAACAAGCCGGTAAAGAATAACGTTCCAATGTTTGCTCGAAAATGTCCTGTCGCCTGCATGCAGCCGCAGCGTAACGCAAGATCTTGGTTTATATTCTTTCAAGAAATTCAGCGTTATTCCACAGGAATCACTGACTCTTGAAAATGAAAATATACTTTACCAGTATTTAGCAGCTTGCACGGACACCGCATTGTTGTGATGAGTGTTCAGTGCTCATTCCCATGAAGTTTGGCGCGAAATTCCCAAGTTCGTTTCGAAGTTGGCCATTTGATTGACAGTTACATAATGAAATTCTCAAGTTCGAAGCAAACTTATGAAATTCACAACGAAATTCGCAAATCGCCTGTCAAAAGTTTTGTGAAATGCACTGTAAGACTGAGATTAGAAGCAATAACGTTTTAGGCCTAATTAGGCCTAAAATGATGTTTTATCTCAAATCCAACCTTTGTCGGTTAGTATTCAGTGTATGGTGGGGTCATGGTGTTTTGGTGCTTCATTTCGATATTTCTGTGTTTGGTTGTTCAGTAATGTCCCAGAAATGTTCCCAGATTTAGATTTTCTTGCATTTTTCTTACCTTTTAGAGAACTTTACGTTTCTATTTTGGGCCCAAACACTCAGAATAATCTTACATCAAGACCTTTTGAGTGACCAATGTATACATGTAGTACAGACAATTAGAAATAGACAAGTTGTTACTCTGACTTAAACTTAAGTCAGAAGTTCCCCCATATCTACGTGACCACATTAAAACTTAAACTTTCAAACGTCTCTTTCCCTTTACAAGAAATTTCTTCAAAGACTTGAAGCAGTCAGGCCAACAAGGGGTTTGTCCAGGGATTCATTGCTCAAAGAACACATAAAACAAAAGCAATATTCAAAAACAGCTTCCAGAAGTCGGCCAAGCAGTGCCAAGAGCACCACTTCAAGTGTCCTGTCTCGTACACCTAGTGAATCAAGTTTGATGATTGGGGATTCTGTTAGTGTTGCAAGCTCAAGGTTGTCACATGGTTCACAGAGATTGTCAAAGAAACGAACCAGTTCCAAACCTGTTTGGGAGGCAGGATGGTAATTTTCTTGGCAGTGTAAAATTCATTGAAAAATAATTGATTTATATTAGGGATTTCTGGACAAACAACTTCTTGTGGATGTAGTTTTTGTTATTTTGATCATTACACAGAATAGCAATAACATTTTCATTAATGTGGAGACTGTGGAGCTTAGATAATTTCAATTAAGAGTTTCCTTTCATTACCATTGAATAGTGGATGATGTCTGTGGGTAAAATCTTTGGTTGCAGTTGGAGAATTTCAATCCAATTTCTATTTTTGTAGTCATGTAACTGTCATCTTGAATCTGGTTGATGTTTGGAAAATGAACAGATCTGTTATTTTGAAAAATGCATCACAAGCAAATTTCTTAATGCAGTCAATAAGTTATTGTAAGTTATAATTATCAAAAAAAATGATGTACGATGAAAGCCATTCAGTATAAAACTGTATTTGGTATTACTGCATTAATTTCAGGTTTGTTAGCCGAGCATCAATATTTGCATGGCTTATTTTGTATTCTTTTTATGTTTCATTTAAAAAATATAGCAATTTTAAGGCTCTGTAACTAAAAGTATTTAAGTTGATCAAGTTGAACATCGCTTTCCAATAATACAGTTTGACACAGTTCACACCAGCACGAGATTTCTTGTGCATTTTAGGTCTGGTGATGACCATTTCTGTTTAGTCTGAATGTACATACTTGGAAAACGTCTGCTCCATTGGTTAGCATGCGTTCAGTGTAACAATAATTATCGATAACTATTTCTTGTGTTTATATTATCACAAATAATATCGAATCGCTGAGAAGGAAAAGAAAATATTAACCCTTATTAAAATTTATTCCTGGAGGATGTGTGTGTAATATAAGACAGAAGTGTAAAAAAATTGAATTAAAAAAGGAGTCAATGCTGCAATGCTACTTGGAAATAAAAATACTCTACCAATTTGAAATAGACACAAACCCAGTGATTAGAGTGCTTGCCTTGGGATCTAGCTCCTCACCAATAAACAAAAAATCTTACACAAGGTTTAAGCCTGGCATCATAATATTGTATCCAGTGGATGCTTTTTGGTATCGGTTATTTATCATTATCCATTGCACACTACAAGGGAAAGTCCAGAGAACACTACGTATTGTGCCCTACAGGCGCAGGGGTGGATCGAGGATTTTCTTAGAAGGGAGGGGGGGGGGGGGTGTGTGCACCCAATATAGCAATGTTTGGAACATCACCATCATCATCATTGAAAGGATGGGGACATTCATCCCCTCAAATGCTTAGGGTTAGGGCCAGTGGCTTAAAAAAGTACTAACAGCTGACAATTAACAAATTGAAAGTGGTTCAGCGTTATCTGTACTCTTATCGACAACGATATTCGTCATCACAGTGCTCAAAATGTTGTGGACTCACGAGGCGCAGGACGGCAAATTAGCCAATCAGATTGCGAGATTACAAGCACTTGTGGTAAAAAAAGCATTGGATATTTCACTCAAAGAAGTCGGCTACTCTCCTCCCTAAATTGAAGTAATTTGACAATAACAACAGTAGGTTTAATGCTACTCATAGCAGCCGCCAAAATTTTATTGAAACCCCTCAGGGGCAGATCAAGCTGAGGGGTGCAGGGGGGTGATGCAGACCCTTTGTGAAAGACGATTGCTCCAAGTGATGGGTTCACGCTATGTGTTTGCCTAAAATGCCCTCAATACATATGTAAGAGGCCCTAAGAACTTTCAAAAAGCAAGGTGCTAGCATGAATGTTACCTTGTAAAATACTATCAGGGAGGCCCGGGTTTTTGAATGATCGTGATAGTGTATTTCCTATCACAGTCTTCCGTGTTTTCTGATGCGAACGAGGCAGCTCTTATATCGGGAGATAAACACATTTTTCTTCAAAACATAAAGCATTGTGGTCAAAGGCGCGAGGAATTGTGGTTATGCGCAAATGGAGGAATAAAGATGCGTGGTATGATCAGAAGAGGCAAGGGCCTGTCGCTTCTCCTGTCCTCAAACACTGTCACGCACCAAAAAAATAAATAAATTCGAAATCGTTCAATGTAAAAGGCCAAGACCTTGGGATGTTGTGGGAAACAAATCTTTTAACCACCTCTCCAATTCTCAGGTCTGTGCGGCACATCGTTCCTGAGTTATTTGTCGAAACGTTTCACGCAACTTTTGTGTGGAGACGCGATGTGGTCCACCAATATGACGGCCAGTAATCAACAAAAACATCTGTTGTTACCTTTGTAGTGAAAGCGCTTACTTTTCGCCGATGAAAGAAAATACATGTGTATGAACGCACCTCCTAATGCACTTGAAAGGCTCAAACTGCTGAGATTCATAGGGTATCTGGGTATCTGGGGAGTGTCATCGCCTCTTCGACGGTTGACGTACAATGACACTCCACAGGTCGCGGTCGGCAGCTTGGCTGGTGCAGCCGGTAGGCTGTCGGAGTTCAAAATGCTGTATTTTGGAAACGAAAGACGTCACGGAATAGGAAACTTGAAAAAAGATTTACTTCTAGGTCATCTTCAAGCTCCTTTGGATAAAAATTCAGAAGACCTTGCGATTTTGATTTTAGAGTTTGACGACCGCACTGTGAAAACCATCCTTTTTTTTTATTTCTTAGCCGGGTCCATTTGGGGGTGCATTTGGGGGTGCAGTTTGGGGGTCCATGTTTTTTATGGTCCCTGCTCAAGACCAATTAAAATCTTCATTCAATTCCACGCATACACCGTCGTTAGATTACCGCAAGCATAATTGAACATCTTCCTTCCCCAGGGCAGCATTTCTACCATTTAGGTAAACTAGTAGAGCTGAATGCATGTGCTCAACTTGGGAGATTGCAAATCAACTTATTGCGTTCCTTTCAGAAATGTGTACATTCTAAAGTTCAAAGTCCAATCAAGAGTTTCATTTGTTAAGATCGTCAATCACATTAGCTGTGACTGCAGTGGTTCGTTTCAAACAGCACCAACAAGTTTATAGAAATCAGTCAATTACAATGCCCAATGTGATTCATTAACTTGAACTGATCCACTAAAATAATCGATGGCACAAAACTGATGAAACCGCTGATTGCAATGAACTTTAGAATTTAATCAAACTGTGTTCTTGAGAAAACCAACGTACCAACAAAGTTAAACCACATTTAATGGCGTCAAGTCTGGGCATAGATTTCAGGTCACACCGATGGAAGGTGATTGCTTTCCTTACCATCCTACCGAAGCCTTTTCATAGCTTATCACGCGATCAATAGCTGCAATAAATTGTCAGCTAGACTGACATTGAAAAGGACTCTTGAGTCGTCATTAGAGAATGTTAGCATCGACAACGCGTGCGACTTCCAATATAGCTTGCGTAGCTGAGGTTGCTAACCAGCGGTTTTCGTTAAAACAATGGTTTGTAAGGGGTGCTCAGTCTCGCGGGCTCAGAAAACCTGGTTGTGGTCATTGTTATTTAAGATTTTTCGCGTAGCTGGCGGTATTGTTGTTGGTATTGTGAGAGGCGTAAGCCGCATAAACCGCGCGGAGAATGAGGAAGCTGTGAAATAGCGCTCCTCCCCATTCTCCACGCGGCTTCGCCGCTGGTTAATTTGCCTCTCGCTACGCAGGCTCGAGTACGACTTCTGAAATTTTGATTACTGGGCATCCGTAGTGCGCAGCCCGGCGCGCTCAACCTGCCAGTTGGTCTGCGACAACTTTACATCGAAAAGTCGTAGCTATAAGTTCCAGTTTGTCAAAAGGAAATTGCATGCGTTTATTTAGAGCTGTTTCTTTTAGTTTAAAACTGTAATAATCATATACTTACAATCCTCAAGTGTTGGGTAAATAATTTGGGGGGTTTTCAAGCCTGAAAAGCAGATTATTTAAAATGCTGATATTTTGCCAAAGAATTAGTGTCCTTGGGTGCTTACCATTTAGCCAAATAATCCGGATGGAATTATCGTTGCATAAAGGTAAGCGATTTTCCCAATTTAATGACCAACCGGATGAGAATGGCGCTTACCATTTACTACACAGCATTCCATCCCGCATATTTCACTCGATCTTGTGAGAAAGGACCTGGAAACGGAAGGATTCTCGCAAATGGTAAGAGCATTTCGCGAATTCCGTTCCGAACGGAAAAAGAGGACTACCTCTGAAGGTTGTCCACAATTTCCGAAAAGATTTTCCGGAAAATTGCCTTTCCATTTGACCTCAAACCGAAATTTCCGGATTTTTTGGCTAAATGGTAAGCACCCGTCCGTGGTTTTCTGCAGACTGGAACTCGTATTATACGCTTATACCTTAATACGTGAAGCACGACTTCGAGAACGAGTACAAGTTGTACTTTTTCTCGTACTCGCACTTGTTGCTAACATTTGCTATCAAACATTTGCTATCAAGCTCTCTCTCTAAGCTCTCGTTTACTCTACCATATTCATACTGGAACTGGACTCGAGATAGTACATCTACATCGTTGCCCAGGCTAAGTGACGAAATACTTGGTCATTGTTGACATTGAAAACTCAGCTATACTTAAATCAGAAGAGTTAATTAGATGAGTTTGTGGCAATGTTTTGAAAGGATTAGTCACTTCTACTATTGAAGGGTACAGCCTCGTCCCTAGGGTACTAAGGTACTCCCCCCTCCTCCTTTACGAGTTCAGCCGCTCAAGAAGGATTTTAAAAATTTAGCTTAGTCTGTTGTATGCACGCTCTTTCCATTCCGAGCATTAAAGATAATTATCGGACTTAAGTACGGTGTGAAGAAGGTCATTCCTTTCTCTTTGACTCTTATAGGGGCTCTTGGTTGGGCTATTTCGAGAGAAAATTTCTGCATAACCGAGGCGACAACCACGCGATTGATCGCCAAAGCATAGCGATAACCGAGACACTTCCGGGGGCCCATTCCGAAGCGGAAAAATGATCCAGGTACTTGTCTGCTGCCATTGGCAAACCTTTCTGGGTCAAATTTGTTCGGATTTTCCCAGAATTGTTCGGAGAAGTTTAAAGAATGCGTATCCACGCAAACTGGGGTCTGTTGAAAGAAAACAAGTCAAGGTAACGTAAATTCTTAGATCTTTATAAGCTATATGCATTAACCATTCGTACCCTGGTTGGAAGAAACAACGCATGTGTGTCTTAAGGCGCTGTTACGCTGAGCCATTTTTTCGTGCAACGGCGAGACAAGTTGCACGAAACATTGCTATAACATACCATATATTAAACGGTCAAAAACGTTGCAAGTTGCAGAAACCTCGGCGGAAGTAAAGTTGAGTTCTACTTTCCGCAATGTTGCAACGAATTTTTCAAGCATAATATCTGTCCAGCAACTTGTGTATCGCCCAGTTTGCGGCACCAGCCGATGAAATGTTCCTTTAACCGTCATGTGATCATCGACAACGAGAGACAAGTTGCAAGAAGCGTTGCCTAGGTAAATTAACTCCTGGGCCGAGATCTATTTTTTTAAGGGAAATAAGTGAGGGGGTGGTCTAACTATTGATCCATTTTATATAACATGAAATAATTTTGGGGCATCGTTAGCAGCGATAAGATAAGAAACCTTACCTGCCATATAGGATGATATATGATCACGTGATATGTCAAAGTTATTTTAGCACAGAAATCTCAGCTGAGCGGCAACACTTTTTATCATTTTCTGGTGGCTGGATTTACTTTTATGAAGTTAACACTATTGGCTACATCACTTCTGTAATTGGACATTTCAAGATAATTTTAAATAAATGTCCGAAAAAAGAAATCACTTTCCATAGGGGACTGGGCACTAGTACAAAATGCTGTATATTTCTAAACAGTTCGATTTCTTTTACTATTTTCACTAAACTAATAATAAGGGTCGTGTTGCTGGGCTCGCTACATTTCTTGCATTCCATATTTTGTCATGTGACTTCATCCCATGACTACTGGCGCCTCACCCACTCACTCACTCACTCACTCACTCACTCACTCACCCCTTTAGGAATCTGATATCCACCCAGATCAGTGACTTGTTTCACAGTCTTCTCTGGCAAACTCAACGCCAGTGCTGGATGCACTCTGGCACTTTCTTTAAGTACTATCTCCATATAGGGCAGCCTTTTTTCCAAGTCTGTGTGGAAACTTGGATCATCTCCCTGCAATATCGCGTCTATTTCTTGTTGAACTTTGTCTTGAATGTTCTTATATTGAGCGAGGTCGGCTAATGCAAAGGACGTTGCGGCAAAACTGACATCGATGTTCAAAAGAAGGATTTCATCTACGGAATGAAAAAGCTAGAAAGAAGCGAAACAATACAAGGAGTGATCTGCACGCCAATCTTGCCGTTCCGTTAAGTTCAACCGACTTCAACATGTCCTTTGTCTCTGTGATTAACATTAGTTCGATGTTTCCACACTCAATATCGGTAAACCCAACCTTAAGAAAATCTAAATCAACTGTAATACTTGAATGACGCTTTCTTTTTGTCTTCCCTCTCCGAAGCGCGGAAAGAATCTTTCAATTTTCCCATTTTTAATAGATATCTTTTTCTATGACTTCTGCTGAGTTATTTCCTGACAATGGGTCGTCATTCGGGGAATTTAAAATTGCTGTCTCTTTTTCTTTTTGCTAAGTGAGCCCTTAGGTCAATTAAGCTGAAGTCGGGCTATATAAAAAAAAAAGGTAAAATAACTTTATTTAACGTCGGTAGTTCCTTCAGCAACGAGGCTGGTATCAATGGAACCTTTATCCCCCTCCCTCTGTCAGTGCTCCGTTTTACGGGTATTTAAAGCTATAACTACACGGATCAGAGGAAAGTCGAAACAGACGTTTAAGTCACCGAGGATCGTTCCGGGGACCTCTCGCTCTGAAAGCCGCGCACTAGCCAACTGAGCCACGACTGCTCCTTAAGTAAAACATAACACGAAGAAGACGAAGCACTTTATTTAAAGTTCACACCCTGATACAGCACGCTTTGTAGTGTTCATTTTACCCCTTTAACTTGAACAATAAGATCACAGTCAACGTAGCCAGCGTAGCTGGCCGTATTGGGAACCTTTAGATTCTAGGACGAGGACGAGAACGAATACGAGATTTGACTGGCCGCTTTTAGCGAAAATACTTGTAAAATTTATAGCTCGGACGATTAATCTTACTCTTTATTAACACTATAGGTTGTCAGTTATTCTTATTGCTGGTAACTGAGCCTTTTTGCTCATGGAAAAATGGGAAAATTGTTACCGTGTTATTCACTGGTTTTGGCACGACGACGTTTTTGCAAAACCTCGTACTAAAATGACGACAGTATCACGTTTTTCCCGCCAAAAGGACTCTGGTTTGCGCGCTCTCACTGTTGCTCTATGAGAAAATTTCGTGCTCGTAGTCGTTCTCGTCCTAGAATCGTCCTATTGTTGTCGCGAGAGGCAAATTAACGAGCGGCGAAGCTTTCCGGAGACTGGGGAGGGGCTCTGTATTTCACAGTGTCCGTCCCCATTCTCCGCGCCAACAATATCGCCAGCTACCCAGGCCACGGCCAACGCTCACATACCTCTTTTTCATCCATTTCGAGCGCGTGAGTTTTTAGTAGTTCCATCATGGCAAAGAAAAACCCATCGCCTGCATCAAGTCGCCCCTCCTCATATTCCTTGAACAAAAACCAATTGAACTCATTCCAAGCTTCATTAAAACGCCGGGCCTTTTGGTTTGCTTTTGTCGGCAGAAGTGAATAAAAAGGCAATCTCGTTTCACCCACATTTAACATGTCGACTGCACCTTGCAACAAACCACTCAGTTCTAAAATGCGCAGGAAGAACTTGTTGAGCACGTCTTCTCCGTACACCACATGGACTAAAACTCGAAGTGTGACATCAGCCAGCCCTCCTGTCTGAAGATCCACGGGTTGACCAACGGGCAAGGATTCCATAAAGGACTTGCATTCCTGGCCAATAACTCTCAAAGTCTTTGAAACGACTTCCGTAGAGAAGTATTTCTCAAAGGGTCCTCGACATCTTTTCACCTCATCTCTGCCGTGACTTGTTGCCAAGCAGTTGCCAAGGATGTCTTTGAACACCACTCCAAGGCAAGTAAAGTCAGGATCTCGTTGATGTGAATAGTGATCCGAGTAAAAGGTTCGAATGCCCTTCGCGTCGGCTAAGATTCTATGAAAGTACAAAGAGAAAAGCTTAGGATACATTTAAGGTGCAGCCCAGTGGTTAGGGCGCTTGCCTTGAGATCCGGGGATCCCGGGTTCAAGACCCGCTCTGACCACTCGTTGAATTTGTTCCTGGTAGTCCCTGGTTCAACTTCTCAGCTGTACTCGTAAAAAGCCAACTGGTTTGCCTCCGGCCAGTTGGGATTCTTAACAGTTTCTGTTGAATGTTCTGTTCTGTCGTGATTGTGTTTCATTGGCCCTGAAAAGCTCCTATGGGGAGTGGTCAATTAAGTATGTAAATGTATATGTATATTTATATGTATGTATTCGATCCTTACTAATATAAATAGAAATGACAATTTTCTTTTTACAGGACTCCGTAAAGCGACACGGTCTACACATACCCTTTGGGTACGGCTTTCTTTAAAACGAGGAAAGGGAAATTGAGGAATGGAAATGGAAATGAAAATGGAAATGGGAATGTAAATGGGAATGGAAATGAGAATGGGGAATGAGGAACGGGGAATCTTTAAAATGGGAAAAATTAAAATGGGGAATCTTTAAAAGCGAGAATTTTTAAAAGAGGGAATATTTAAAATGGGGAATCTTTAAAAGCGGGAATCTTTAAAATTAAACAAAAACGAAAACGCTAAGGTCAAAATAAACATATTCCAGCATAAGTGCCACTGGATCGTGCCATACAGCTTTGAATCCAACTATGATGTCGTGCTTGAGGTCGTAAAATAACATAGCCTCTTTGGCGAACGCATCGATGAAGTCGAGTGAAGACCCGAGCAATTTCTTAACAACAACTGTTTCCCCTTTCCTGACCGAATCTCCGACCTTCCTCCTTATATATTCGGTGACAAAAACGGCTCCAAACGCCCCTTACCCGATAACATATTGTCTGCCGAGTCCACTTAAATTGTGGAAGACCTTCGAAGGGACCGATTCTTTTTTCTTGGAAGTAAATGCAATGGGTATTTTGAAGTTGTATTTGCAAGACCGCATCGCGTAGAAAGAGGTTTCGTGAAGCACACAATAACGGATTATACGCGAAATTCCCGCCAAAATAACTAACAACCGATCGATGAGAGTTCCTGTGTCAGATAGCCTATAATATTGTCATGGAATAGTAAATTCTCCTCAACTCTTAACTTAAAAAGTAAGCTAATATAAATTATGTCACAGAACGCCGCCGGCACGTCCTTCGGCATCTACTTACTGTATTGCTTATTTTCCAGAATCGGGCAAAGAAAAGAAAGAAAATATGCAAAGACTCC
The DNA here is from genome assembly GCF_036669925.1 of Montipora capricornis. Taxonomy (NCBI): domain Eukaryota; kingdom Metazoa; phylum Cnidaria; class Anthozoa; order Scleractinia; family Acroporidae; genus Montipora; species Montipora capricornis. The sequence goes on along the minus strand of NC_090891.1, from coordinate 38,083,910 downwards.
CGCCGAGATTCAGGTCACTGCAATTTTTCTTATGCAAGATACACGGACAAATCGTTTACCACATTTCAAGGGATTTGTATGGAGACGCCATGCTGGCCGGAAACCAACAAAAACATCTGTCACTGAGTTTCCCACACGAGCCTGGGAAACTCAACAAAAATTACAATAGTGCTTTTTCTAATACTGTTCAGATAGCCAAATTCCATGAAATACATCACTTTTTAGTAAACATTACAGCTCTCTCGGCCACCGTGTAAATGTCGCATCACGCACAGCTTAAAAATTCAAGGGTTGTCTGTCACAAAACCAAGAACCCATTGTGTGTGCCATATATCTGTCGTTAAGTCGTACGTCTTTCCATTAGTACTTCACAACGGTAGGACAAATATTTATCG
>NC_090891.1:38066015-38076015 GCF_036669925.1 Montipora capricornis | reverse complement strand
CAAAAACTCACTAACAATAAAACCAAATACAAATTTGATTTAATTCAAAAACAAGTACGATTTGCACGATTTGCACGAGATGCACGAGTGATTGGCATGGAAACGCCTTTACGCTATCGTTGATTGGTTATACTTTCACATGTGAAATAGCTGTACGCCATTCTGATTGGCTGTATAGGCCTTTTTCACATGTGAAAATAAAGCGTATAGATTTGTACAAATGAGCTTTATGGAATAAAATTCTCATGTTATGTGTAATAAAAAACTGTATTTGGTATTACTGCTTTAATTTCAGGTTTCTTAGCCAAACATTAATATTTGCATGGCTTATTTTGTATTCTTTTTACGTTTCATTTCAAAAGTATAGCAATTTTAAGGCTCTGTAGCTAAAAGTATTTGAGTTGATTTTTGTCAATTAACGACAAAAGCATTAACATCGCTTTCCAATAATACAGTTTGACACATTTCACACCAGCACGAGATTTCTTGTGCATTTTAGGTCTGGTGATGACCATTTCTGTTTAGTCTGAATGTACATACTTGGAAAACGTCTGCTCCATTGGTAAGCATGCGTTCAGTGTAACAATAATTATTGATAACTATTTCTTGTGTTTATAGTATCACAAATAATATCGAATGGCTGAGAAGGAAAAGAAAATATTAACCCTTATTAAAATTTATTCCTCAAGGATGTGTGTGTAATATAAGACAGAAATGCAAAAGAAATGAATTAAAAAAGGAATCAATGGTGCAATGCTACTTGGAAATAAAAATACTCTACCAATTTGAAATAGACACAAACCCAGTGATTAGAGTGCTTGCCTTGGGATCTAGCTCCTCACCAATAAACAAAAAATCTTACACAAGGTTTAAGCCTGTCATCATAATATTGTATCTAGTGGATGCTTTTTGGTATCGGTTATTTATCATTATCCATTGCACACTATAAGGGAAAGTCCAGAGAACACTAGGTATTGTGCCCTACAGGTGCAGGGGTGGATTCAGGATTTTCTTAGAAGAGGGGAGGGGGGGGGGGGGGTGTGCACCCAACATAGCAATGTTTGGAACATCACCATCATCAGCATCGAAAGGATGGGGACATTCATCCACTCAAATGCTTAGGGTTAGGGCCAGTGGCTTAAACAAGTACTAACAGCTGACAATTAACAAATTGAAAGTGGGTCAGCGTTATCTGTACTCTTATCGACAACGATATTCGTCATCACAGTGCTCAAAATGTTGTGGACTCACGAGGCGCAGGACGGCAAATTAGCCAATCCGATTGCGAGATTACAAGCACTTGTGGTAAAAAAAGCATTGGATATTTCACTCAAAGAAGTCGGCTACTCTCCTCTCTAAATTGAAGTAATTTGACAATAACAACAGTAGGTTTAACGCTACTCATAGCAGCCGCCAAATTTTATTGAAACCCCTCAGAGGCAGATCAAGCTGAGGGGTGCAGGGGGTGATGCAGACCCTTTGTGAAAGACGATTGCTCCAAGTGATGGGTTCACGCTATATGTTTGCCTAAAAATTATGCCCTCAATACATATGTAAGAGGCCCTAAGAACTTTCAAAAAGCAAGGTGCTAGCATGAATGTTACCTTGTAAAATACTATCAGGGAGGCCTGGGTTTTTGAATGACCGTGATAGTGTATTTCCTATCACAGTCTTCTGTGTTTTCTATTGCGAACGAGGCAGCTCTCGAATCGGGAGAATAAACACATTTTTCTTCAAAACGTAACGGATTGTGGTCAAAGGCGCGAGGAATTGTGGTTATGCGCAAATGGAGGAATTAAGGTGCGCGGTATGATCAGAAGAGGCAAGGGCCTGTCGCTTCTCCTGTCCTCAAACACTGTCACGCACCAAAAAAATAAATAAATTCGAAATCGTTCAATGTAAAAGGCCAAGACCTTGGATGTTGTGGGAAACAAATCTTTTAACCACCTCTCCAATTCTCAGGTCTGTGCGGCGCATCGTTCCTGAGTCATTTGTTGAAGCATTTCACGCAACTTTTGTGTGGAGACGCGATGTGGTCCACCAATATGACGGCCAGTAATTAACAAAAACATCTGTTGTTACCTTTGTGGTGAAAGCGCTTACTTTTCGCTGATGAAAGAAAATACATGTGTATGAACACACCTCCTAATGCACTTGAAAGGCTCAAACTGCTGAGATTCATAGGGATAGAGACTTTTTTCCAACTAAATAGCTTTGTATCATAGTGTCACCCAAGGTGACAATTCGGAATTCAAAATGCTGTATTTTGGAAACGAAAGACGTCACGAAATTGGAAACTTGAAAAAAGATTTACTTCTAGGTCATCTTCAAGCTCCTTTGGATAAAAATTCAGAAGACCTTACAATTTTGATTTTAGAATTTGATGACGTCACTGTGAAAACCATCCTTTTTTTCTTTCTTCTCTCGCCGGGTCCATTTGGGGGTGCAGTTTGGGGGTCCATGTTTTTTACTGTCCCTGCTCAAGACCTATTAAAATCTCCATTCAATTCCACGAATAAACCGTCGTTAAATTACCGCAAGCATAATTGAACATCCTCCCTCCCCAGGGCAGCATTTCTACCAGGTAAACTAGTATAGCTGAATGTATGTCCTCTTCTTGGAAGATTGCAAATCAACTTATTGCGTTCCTTCAGAAATATGTACATTCTAAAGTTCAAAGTCCAATCAAGAGTTTCATTTGTTAAGATCGTCAATCACATTAACTGTGACTGCAGTGGTTCGTTTCAAACAGCACCAACAAGTTTATAGAAATCAGTCAATTACAATGCCCAATGTGATTCATTAACTTGAACTGATCCACTAAAATAATCGACGGCACGAAACTGATAAAACCGCTGATTGCAATGAACTTTAGAATTTAACCAAACTGTGTTCTTGAGAAAACCAACGTACCAACAAAGTTAAACCACAATTAATGGCGTCAAGTCTGGGCATAGATTTCAGGTCACACCGATGGAAGGTGATTGCTTTCCTTACCATCCTACCGAAGCCTTTTCATAGCTTATCACGCGATCAATAGCTGCAATAAATTGTCAGCTAGGCTGACATTGAAAAGGACTCTTGAGTCGTCATTAGAGAATGTTAGCATCGACAACGCGTGCGACTTCCAATATAGCTTGCGTAGCTGAGGTTGCTGACCAGCGGTTTTCGTTAAAACAGTGGTTTGCAAGGGGTGCTCAGTCTCGCGGACTCAGAAAACCTGGTTGTGGTCATTGTTATTTAAGATTTTTCGCGTAGCTGGCGGTATTGTTGTTGGTATTGTGAGAGGCGTAAGCCGCATAAACCGCGCGGAGAATGAAGAAGCTGTGAAATAGCGCTCCTCCCCATTCTCCACGCGGCTTCGCCGCTGGTTAATTTGCCTCTCGCTACGCAGGCTCGAGTACGACTTCTGAACTTGATTACTAGGCATCCGTAGTGCGCAGCCCGGAGCACTCAACCTGCCAGTTGGTCTGCGACAACTTTACATCGAAAAGTCGTAGCGATAAGTTCCAGTTTGTCAAAAGGAAATTGCATGCGTTTATTTAGAGCTGTTTCTTTTAGTTTAAAACTGTAATAATCATATACTAACAATCCTCAAGTGTTGGGTAAATAATTTGGGGGGTTTTCAAGCCTGAAAAGAAGATTATTTAAAATGCTGATATTTTGCCAAAGAATTAGTGTCCTGGGTGCTTACCATTTAGCCAATTAATCCGGATGGAATTATCGTTGCATAAAGGTAAGCGATTTTCCCAATTTAATGACCAACCGGATGAGAATGGCGCTTACCATTTACTACACAGCATTCCATCCCGCATATATCACTCGATCTTGTGAGAAAGGACCTGGAAACGGAAGGATTCTCGCAAATGGTAAGAGCATTTCGCGAATTCCGTTCCGAACGGAAAAAGAGGACTACCTCTGGAGGTTGTCCACAATTTCCGAAAAGATTTTCCGGAAAATTGCCTTTCCATTTGACCTCAAACCGAAATTTCCGGATTTTTTGGCTAAATGGTAAGCACCCGTCCGTGGTTTTCTGCAGACTGGAACTCGTATTATACGCTTATACCTTAATTAATACGTAAAGCACGACTTCGAGAACGCGTACAAGTTGTACTTTTTCTCGTACTTGCACTTGTTGCTAACATTTGCTATCAAACATTTGCTATCAAGCTCTCTCTCTGAGCTCCCGTTTACTCTACCATATTCATACTAGAACTGGACTCGAGATAGTACATCTACATCGTTGCCCAGGCTAAGTGACGAAATACTTGGTCATTGTTGACATTGAAAACTCAGCTATACTTAAATCAGAAGAGTTAATTAGATGAGTTTGTGGCAGTGTTCTGAAAGGATTAGTCACTTCTACTATTGAAGGGTACAGCCTCGTCCCTAGGGTACTAAGGTACTCCTCCCCCCCCTTCCCCTCATTTACGAGTTTAGCCGCTCAAGAAGGATTTTAAAAATTTAGCTTAGTCTGTTGTATGCGCGCTCTTTCCATTCCGCGCATTAAAGATAATTATCGGACTTAAGTACGGTGTGAAGAAGGTCATTCCTTTCTCTTTGACTCTTAATGGGGCACTTGGTTGGGCTATTTCGAGAGAAAATTTCTGCATAACCGAGGCGACAACCACGCGATTGATCGCCAAAGCATAGCGATAACCGAGACACTTCCGGGGGCCCATTCCGAAGCGGAAAAATGATCCAGGTACTTGTCTGCTGCCATTGGCAAACCTTTCTGGGTCAAATTTGTCCGGATTTTCCCAGAATTGTTCGGAGAAGTTTAAAGAATGCGTATCCACGCAAATTGGGGTCTGTTGAAAGAAAACAAGTCAAGGTAACGTAAATTCTTAGATCTTTATAAGCTATATGCATTAACTATTCATACCCTGGTTGGAAGAAACAACGCATGTGTGTCTTAAGGCGCTGTTACGCTGAGCCATTTTTTCGTGCAACGGCGAGACAAGTTGCACGAAACATTGCTGTAACATACCATATATTAAACGGTCAAAAACGTTGCAAGTTGCAGAAACCTCGGCGGAAGTAAAGTTGAGTTCTACTTTCCGCAACGTTGCAACGAATTTTTCAAGCATAATATCTGTCCAACAACTTGTGTATCGCCCAGTTTGCGCCATCAGCCGATGAAATGTTCCTTTAACCGTCATGTGATTATCGACAGCGAGAGACAAGTTGCAAGAAGCGTTGCATAGGTGAATTAAGGCCTGGGCCGAGATCTATTTTTTTAAAGAAAATAAGTGAGGGGGTGGTCTAAGTATTGATCCATTTTATATAACACGAAATAACTTTGGGGCATCGTTAGCAGAATAAGATATGAAACCTTAACTGCCATATAGGATGATATATTATCACGTGACATGTCAAAGTAATTTTTAGCACAGAATCTCAGCTGAGCGGCAACACTTTTTATCATTTTCTGGTGGCTGGATTTACCTTAATGAAGTTAACACTATTGGCTACATCATTTCTGTAATTGGATATTTCAAGATAATTTAAAATAAATGACCGAAAAAAATCACTTTCCATAGGGGACTGGGAACTAGTGCAAAATGCCGTATAAATCCAAAACCAAAAACATATTTAACAAAGGCCAAGCACAGTTCGTTTTCTTTTACTATTTTCACTAAACTAATAGTAGCAAAGTGAAATATATTTCAAGTTTCATAAACTGTTGCCGTTTTTTATTTTGGGTTTTTTGGCCGTAACAAGTCTCGTGGGGGAGGCGTGGTGGCCTCATGGTTAGTGCGCTCGACTCCGGATCGAGTGGTCCGGGTTCGGGGCCAGGCAGGGGACATTGTGTTGTGTTCTTGGGCAAGACACTTTACTCTCACGGTGCCTCTCTCCACCCAGGTGTATAAATGGGTACCGGCGTAAAGCTGGGGGTAACCCTGCGATGGACTAGCATCCCATCCAGGGGGGAGTATAAATACTCCTAGTCGCTTCATGCTAATGAAACCGGAGATAAGCGCCGGCCTGATGAGCCTTCTGGCTCGTAAGCGGAAACTTTACCTTTTTTTTAACAAGTCACGTGACTACATTTGCATACGTCATCCACATCAATATAAAAACTTTTGTGACTTTATTAGTCTTCGAAAGTCTTAGGTTCTTATTACTAAACCTTCACAGGTTAACCCCCCCTTTACTTTTTTACGCATAATTTGGCGCCAGGTTGGGCCCATTCCTTAATTTTATGGTGTAACACCCATCAAGCAACTTGTTTCTCAGTGTGAGAACTTGTAAGACAAGTTGCAGGACAAATTGCAAAGTGTAAAAGCGGCTTAGTTTTAAGGTTCGTGTTGCTGGGTTCGCTGCATTTCTTGCATATTATATTGTGTCACGTAACTTCATGCCATGACTACTCACTCACTCACTCACCCACTCACTCACCCCTTTGGGAATCTGATATCCGCCCAGATCAGTGACTTGCTTCACAGTCTTCTCTGGCAAACTCAACGCCAGTGCTGGATGCACTCTGGCACTTTCTTTAAGTACTATCTCCATATAGGGAAGCCTTTTTTCCAAGTCTATGAGGGAACTTGGATCATCTCCCTGCAATATCGCGTCTATTTCTTGTTGAACTTTGTCTTGAATGTTCTTATATTGAGCGAGGTCGGCTAATGCAAAGGACGTGGCGGCAAAACTGACATCGATGTTCAAAAGAAGGATTTCATCTACGGAATGAAAAAGCTAGAAAGAAGCGAAAACAATACAAGAACTGAACTGAACAAGAAGTGAAGTGAACAAGAAGTGAACCGTTAAATTCAACCGAACATGAATTTTTTTGGAAAACAGTTCCGTACTGGGTGTATTTTGGCCAAGGCAAGGACTTCAAGCGAACCACGGAACTGTCCCAAAGAGTGCACTATTCCCACAACCAGGAAATCAAAAACGGCGTAAATGAAGCAATACTGCTTATGTGAATAAAAGAAGCTTTATTTTCAAAATAAAATTTTGTGTCTTTGAAGTAACCAAGACTTAATTCAGTATGAAGGTGATTCGAATTTTTAACGCGAAACCAGTAAAAATACCCCATTTTAAGAGCCTGCTGACGCGTAAACAAGCACAGTGACCCCATTTTTTTATTGCATTTTTTAAATGTTCATATTATGAATGTTAATTATGCCAAGTTTCCAAAAAAGTTTGATAGTGGAACAATTTCAAGGGAATTGACTTAAATGGCGTTTTCATTTTGTCTTCCCTCTCCGAAACGCGGAAAAAATCTTTCAATTTTGTCGTTTTTAAAAGATATCTTTTTCTATGACTTCTGCTGAGTTATTTCCTGACAATGGGTCGTCATTCGGGGAATTTAAAATTGCTGTCTCTCTTTCTTTTTGCTCAGTGAGCCCTTAGGTCAGTTAAGCGGCTGAGCGGCTACGCGATCGACGAAGTAGGGCTATATTTAAGTAAAAAAACATAACACAAAGAAGACGAAGGACTTTATTTAAAGCTCACACCCTGATGCAGCACGCTTTGTAGTGTTCATTTTACCCCTTTTGACTAGCCGCTTTTAGCGAAAATAGTTGCAAAGTTTATAGCTCGGACGATTAATCTAACTCTTTCTTAACAGTATAGGTTGTCAGTTATTCTTACTGCTGGTAGCTGAACCTTTTTGCTGATGGAAAAATGCCAGAATTGCTATCGTGTTAGGGAGCTTAAGCACGCGCGTTTTTGAGACGCAGACGGCAACCGGAAGAGAACATTTAGCGTGCCAGGGCAGTGGTGTCTCCTAGATTTCTATACTAATCGTCTATAAGGGAGAAAAGACACTTATCAATGTAAGTGTGGTTGTGTGAAGACAAGTTAGAAAGGAAAACAGCTCACTTCCGGTTGCCGTCCGCGTCTCAAAAACGCGCGTGCTTAAGCTCCCCAATGACTCTGGTTTGCACGCTCTCACTGTTGCTCTATGAGAAAATCTCGTGCTCGTAGTCGTTCTCGTCCTAGAATCGAAAGCTCTCTATTGTTGCCGCGAGAGGCAAATTACCGTGCGGCGAAGCTGCCCGGAGACTGGGGAGGGGCGCTGTTATTTCACAGCGTCCGTCCCCATTCTCCCTGCCAAAAATATCGCCAGCTACGCAGGCTACGGCCAACGCTCACATACCTCTTTTTCATCCATTTCGAGCGCGTGAGTTTTTAGTAGTTCCATCATGGCAAAGAAAAACCCATCGCCTGCATCAAGTCGCCCCTCCTCATATTCCTTGAACAAAAATCGATTGAACTCATTCCAGGCTTCATTAAAACGCCGGGCCTTTTGGTTTGCTTTTGTCGGCAGAAGGGAATAAAAAGGCAATCTCGTTTCACCCACATTTAACATGTCGACTGCACCTTGCAACAAACCACTCAGTTCTAAAATGCGCTGGAAGAACTTGTTGAGCACGTCTTCTCCGTACACCACATGGACTAAAACTCGAAGTGTGACATCAGCCAGCCCTCCTGTCTGAAGATCCACGGGTTGACCAACCGGCAAGGATTCCATAAAGGACTTGCATTCCTGGCCAATAACTCTCAAAGTCTTTGAAACGACTTCCGTAGAGAAGTATTTCTCAAAGGGTCCTCGACATCTTTTCACCTCATCTCTGCCGTGACTTGTGGCCAAGCAGTTGCCAAGGATGTCTTTGAAAACGACTCCAAGGCAAGTAAAGTCAGGATCTCGTTGATGTGAATAGTGATCCGAGTAAAAGGTTCGAATGGCCTTCGCGTCGGCTAAGATTCTATGAAAGTACAAAGAGAAAAGCTTAGGATACATTTAAGGTGCAGCCCAGTGGTTAGGGCGCTTCCCTTGAGATCCGGAGTTCCCAAGTTCAAGACACGTTCTGACCACTCGTTGAATTTGTTCCTGGTAGTCCGTGGTTCAACTTCTCAGTTTGCATCCGGCCAGTTGGGATTCTTAACCGTTTCTGTTGAATGTTCTGTTCTGTCGTGATTGTGTTTCATTGGCCCTGAAAAGCCCCTATGGGGGAGCGGTCAATTAAGTATGTATATGTATATTTAAGTATTCGATCCTTACTATTATAAAAAGACATGACAATTTTCTTTTTACAGGCCTCCATAAAGCGACACGGACTACACATCCCCTTTGGGTACCTGGGGCCCGTTTCTCGAAAGTCCCGAAACTTTACGGGCCATTTTCGGGTGTCACAATTCACTTTGTATTTCAAGAACGGAGAGGATTTAAGTCGTCAAACTTCACAGACGTGTTCCTTTTAGTTAGCTTGAAAACATGTTAAAAGATTAGCTTTCCAAAAGAAGCGGTTAGCAATTTCACAAATGGCTTTTCGGGACTTTCGAGAAACGGGCCCCTGACCTCGAGAACACGTGGGTTTACGAGTTATGACAGTTGGAACTTTACGATTTTCTACGCCGGGTGACCTTGAAAAATACGTCACCTAAAAATATAACTTTCGTAAAGGCCTGGCCAAACGCTTGCAACATTTCAACGTAACATCTTGGAACATTGTTCCATGATGTTGCAACATGTGTTGAACGGGCTGGCCGAACGTACGCAAAATTCTCAACATTGTTTATGTGCTCCAGGCCCCTGGCGCGCAACAAGTGGACCTAGCGCGCGTTCTCTATTGCAACAATGTTGCGTGCCATGGCCAAACGCGTACAGCTTCATGCAACATCTAAAATGTTGCACGAAAAATTTGACCGCTTTCAAATTTTATCCAACATCATCCAACATGTACCCGAGCTACGTTACATCCAAATAAGGAAATTTTTAAACTAAAAAAACCCCAGCTCTGAACCAGAGTTAAAGGCTTCAAAGTCATGAGCTTCTGAATGTATCAAATATGTGCACAGAAGTACATCATTTTACGGTTTTGGAATATCCGGATGATTAGTTTTTTTTTCCAAAAAATATCTCAGAATTGCTCTCTTTGGTCAAACGAAACAAGCAATATGTCCTTTGACGTAATGTAAGTGATCCCCAGATGTCCTTCTCAGAAATATTCACGGTAGAATCCTCTTTCTATTCGGCATATAT
>NC_090891.1:38048515-38058515 GCF_036669925.1 Montipora capricornis | reverse complement strand
TGCAATGTTTTTTTCATATTTTTTAGATTTGTAGTGAAGTAAGCTTCATAAAACAATCTTTTGTTTAGATGAGAAAGACTAACAATTCTATTCCTATACGGCTTATATTGCGAGATATCTCCTGAGCAAAACATTCTATTCTTTATTTTGATAGATTTACGTAGACCCTTAGTTATCCATGGCTTGGAGAATTGTTTAGCCTTGTTTCTTTAAGGTCTTCTTATTATAAAAGGAAGAGAAAAATTTGTCTACAGATCCGGATGTCATTGAGTTATCCCAATCAGTTTCCAAGACATCGTCAATAATGCACCAGTCAAATTAAACCCCAACCCCCCCCCCCCCTTTCCCACCCCGGGATATAGGTGGGGATTAGTTTTCAATGTATGGAGAAGTATTTTGCAGGAAATAGCAGAAAATGCCCCACCCCCTGGGGGAACTGAAGATTTTCCTGATGGATTTGTCCTTGAAAAATTCACAAGGCCGTAGAATGAAATTTTAACAATGCCAGTTTATTTTTAGGACAACGTTAGTCATAACACTCCATTTCATAGATACCAATAACTAATGATCACAGTCTTTGCAGAACCAAGACCCAGCAGGCACAGTTTCTTCAGAAAGGCCAACACAGTCAGCATTCTTCTGATAAGTTGGAATAATCGCGAATTTTATACTTTGTGGTAAGAGACTAGAAAGACCATGCCACACAAAGGCAAAGAAAGCAACATAAGCAACATCAACAAAACAAGTGACAACCAAGCAAGAGGAACTAAACGACCTCGAGATTACAACAGAAAAAGACACGGAAATATCGAAACGAAAAAAGCCCGTCAAGACGAGGAACATGTCTCCATAACGGAGAAAATAGATAAATCAAAAAACTCTATCGGACTCTTACAAGCTCATCTCGACAAGGGCACATGCCCTAAAAGCCTTAGATACAATGTAAAGGCAAACATCATGCCCGATGAAGATTTTAAGTCGGATATAAGTTCGATTAGAAAGAGGGCGGAACATGATTTTGTGGGAGCGCTGGTGAAATTTCACCACAGGCGCGTAGAAAGGCTTACATCAAAGCTCAGAAAACTAGAACAAGCCAAAACACGAAAACGAGAATCTAACAAGAATGTAAAACCACTGGCTACAGATTCAAATAGCTCAAAACAGAGTGATGTTAAATTAGCCGTGGAATTAACGAGGTCGACAAGCTTCTTGTAAATCTGAGGGCACAAGCAAACAATAAAGAAGTTAAATCTTATGTGTGCATTCTCTGCCTCCTCAGAAACGAGAAACAATGGTCAAACCAACCCAAATAAAACGTTAAAAAATCGCAAAAGGAAACATAGAAAAAGGGAGAAAGATAAAAAGCGCTTTCAAAAAGCAATTGAGTCACGCATATACAGCATATCAAGAACCTATCAGATAAACAATTTACAGATGAACAGACAACCTTGCTATCAAGGGGTCTAAAGTTTATTCCAACACCCGTGACAAATGAAGACTTAATAAGGCGCAACCTTTTAAGAGATTTTAACCTTTTCCCAAGACGAATGCGCCTCCAATACATCTTTCAAGGGAACGAAAACAAACAACACCCATTCTACGTTAAATCAACGTGGGAACCACGGGTCCAACAATCAGTGGCCTTAGAAACCTTCCTAGAAGAGGTAAAATTTGAACTAGCAAACATTCCTACAAAGGGGCCGAAGGACAACCTATCACCCGGTGAAAGGCGTGCATTGAAGGACCTATAACGTGACAAAACTATCATTGTGAAAGCCGACAAAGGAACCACAACCGTAATAATGAGCAAAAAAGAAAAAATAACAGAGGGGCAAGTTCTGTTGAACGATCTTGACAACTACAGGCCCTTAGATAAACCGATGGCTGACGAAACAGCTGCGAAAATAAAACAAATAATAACGTGTATGCTCACAGAAAACCACATTGACGAAATGACAGCGAAATGGCTCTCCCAAACACCAAACCAACCGAGAATTCCAGAATTCTATACATTAACAAAGACTCACAAGCCTACACTAGTAGGTAGACCTATAATATCTGGGTGTGACGGCCCTACAGAAATTTCAAGCTTCGTTGACCGCCTCATACAGCCGATAGCGCAACAACAAGAATCTTATCTGAAAGATTCAACAGACTTTATAAACTTCATCGAGAAAACGAAACTGCCAAAGAACGCAATCCTTGTCTCAATGGACGTAACTAACTTATACACAAATATACTTCAAGAGGAAGGGATCACTACTGTATGCAAAGCGTACGAAGACTTCTATCAAAACCATTTACCAATCCCTACTAAGTTTTTGAGGCAAATGCTTTGCCTGATACTTACAGAGAATTCGTTCCAATTCAATGGGCGACATTATTTGCAAACCCACGGACAATGGGAACCAAAATGGCCGTGGTTTTTGCTAATGTTTTCATGGCAAAAATAGAAAAAGGCATTATCAGCAAGAGCAAAATTAAACCGCTAGTTTGGAAGAGATACATTGACGATGTCTTCTGTGTGTGGCACACAAGCGAAGACAATATAGAAAATTTTGTGCAAAGGGCAAACAACTACCACGATACAATCAAATTTACGGCTGAAGTATCAGACTCAAAAATTACATTCTTAGACAAGAAAGTGTACAAAGGCGAGAGATTAAATAGAGAATCCACCCTTGATGTGCAAACACATTACAAACGGACAGAGACCTTTCAATACACGAGTTTTTATTCGTGCCATCCACCAGGCGTTAAGAAAGGATTCATTAAAGGAGAAGCGCTACGCCTCCTAAGAACAAATTCGTCAGTCGTGACGTTTAATAATAACATGCAGAGTTTCAAAACACGAGTTTAAAGAATAGGGGATACCCAAATAAATTTTCAGAAAAATTCCTATCTGAAGTTAACTTCACGGATAGAGAGAGGTCACTTGAAAACAAAAACAACGGCACAGAAAAGAAAATATTGCCTTTTGTTACACAATACCACCCGGCCATACCTAACCTCAAGAATATATTAATGGGGAAATGGCACCTTATTCAAAACCAACCGTACTTTAGAGAAGTATTTAAGGAGCCACCCATACGATCATATCGCAAAGGAAAGTCGTTAAAAGACACTTTAGTCAGAGCTAAACTGTGAAGGCACAGATTTTAGAATCGTTTGCGAACGGCAGCAGTCGGGCAGGCCCGTCAACACTTTTTCACCAACGATATTTCCTCCGGACATTTCAAATCCAGCCCGGATGAATTTGTAATTTTTGTTTCTGTGATTCCGATTATACTGAATTGGTAGTTAAGTTCATCTAATAGATGGACTTGAAAGTTATCAATGTTTCTTCGCAGGCTTTAAACATGGAAAAACTATAGGGCGAAAAATATTTGCATCCTACTTGTTGCATACTTAAGTTTCTATCGGGGTTTAATTTTGATTCACAAAAGTATTGCGAGACGAGGCTAAAAGTTTAAAGTCCTTATCCAAAAGACATGAAAGTTAAATCATTTGCGCATGAAATCACAAAGGCCGTGCTTTCAGTACTAAGGTATATATTATCTTTTCATAATGCAGACAATTAGACCTTTATCAAGTGGTTGGACAAAACTGAATTTACGGTTCTTTAGGCCCACTAATCTCTCTGTGCAAGTCATTCATGGCCTTGCTGCTTCATCTATCCACCAATAATCAGCTTCGATAATACTCATAGTGTTCCTTTTAGGAGAATAAGATAAAACGATTATTAACCTTCCAATTAATAGTTCGAATGTGCTATCACCGGCGGTGCTGTAGGAAACTCGTGGAACCATCGAAAACATAACATCTCTTCATATATATTTTGGGGTTAATATTCTTCGATTACAAGAATGCGTCATTTTGAGAATTTCAGTCGTAGCAGGACCATGAATTGCCACATGAACCTCGTTTTTCAGTTATAGCCTCCCATAAGTCTATGATAGAGCATCCGAGCAAGTACCCCGGAAGTCATTGGTTCGAATCCTATAAGAAACAGTAGGATTTTTTCCCAGTATTCCCGAGTCACGACCGAATATTACATTTCTCCCTTGATTTACTAAGGGTGACCTAAACTATATCTTTTACTGAAACGTTGAAATTTGACACACTCCACTCACCTGAAGTAGTTTATAGAACAGTGGGCTGAGTAATAGCGTGGACGATATTAAGAACAGTGCAAAAGAATCACACATACTGTCCGGTCTGCCGCGATTTTCCAACATGTTTTGCTAAACGTCGTACACTACTAAGACTGGTCAGTCGTACACGTAGAATGATGACGCTGCCTGCCGAATACCAACGAAAAATTCTTTTCCTCTCAAGGAATTTAACTGATCATAAGGAAATCACGAGATCAAGATTCCAATATAGAAAGCATCGTACCAATTTATGGGGGATTTCCTGGAAAACAGGAAGAGTGTTTCTCTAAAAAGAAGCGTCAGTTAACTCCTGTCAGAATTGCTAATTATTTTCTAATAATAAACAGCTATCATGACTCACGTTAACCAATTAGAAAACAAAAATCTCGTGATTTCGTTGAACAAATAAAAGAAAAGTGGTGTACAATGACCCGAAGAGGGATTGCTGGGGTGTGGATTCCTAAATCATACATATATTGGATGAATTTACATCGGTAGAGTAAATTACCTGACCTGTTTCTACGCAGAATGTCGCGCACTGAAATCTCTCAAGCTGTTGTTAATGGAAAGAAATTCCTGCGAAATAGAAGAACACTGCTTCTAGGTATAAGCCCTGGCAATCCGTATTACTATCGTTCGGATGTTTTGGAGCGACTTTTTGAGTTTGCAAGACAGAGTACAGATAAGGTAAGACACCGCCTATTACACTCAACTTTAAATTGTGTTTATCTGGAGTGAGCAAGTTTCCGCGATCGTTTTAATTTACTGTATAAATTAACAACGATTATTGTTACTCTCCAGGTACTCGTCTTCATTCCAGACAAGATATCGGAGCATAATTTTCGGGCGGTAGGATCGAAAAACCCGGAGAAATCGGCTCGTGTCAAAGCCAACCGCTTGAAGAACAAATGCGATGCAGCGATTAAAAGCAGTGGATTTTCTGATGGTTCTTATAGTTATATCAGCTGGACGGAAGAAGTAGAAACGTGTCCGAAATACCTTGAAGCCTACACACGCATCCAGCTGCTGTACCAAGCGAACGAAGGATTTAGAACCGACATCAGCCAGTCCACGGAGATGGCCTTGAGATGCCTCCAAAGAGGCCGAGAAAAAGCTGGAGAAAGCTCCAACAAGGAAAATGAAGACGGGAATGCACTTGATCTACAAGAGGGAGAGAAATATTTATTGAAAGAACTTGCCTTTCTTGAAGCAGTTCCTAAAATTTATGAAAGTTGTCGAGAATTTGTCGTTGTGTACCACCGTTCATGGCCAGTACTAGAAAATTACATGAATGGTGCTTACGACGACAAAGTAAAGCCTTTTCTAGGATTTGTTATCCTTCCTCAATAATTAGCAATGTTACGTCGTTTTCGTTTGTTTTATTTTTATTTTTTCGTTTTTAAGGAATCAGTGTAATTGTTTTTTCTTTGAATGATCTGATACTCTCTGTACATATTCAAATACCTTAAACTTATCATACCTTAAACTGTGCAGCGAAAAAGAATGCGGAGCACGGTGTCGTGAAGCGTTACTCGTGCTGCTTAAGGGAGAGGACGCGTATGGAGTTGTTTTTCGCCGTTCCATTCGATCAGCGACTGCTTCTTCTCTAATTCTCCGTTTCTTTGATATTTACTCATGAAATCGCAAATTCTATGTCAAGAGAGGACGGAATCATTCAATATTGATAAATTTTCAATTAAGGGAGAACACGTGAGATGCATTGCATTCGAACTGCTTATATGAAACATTAACGTATAAGGGTCTCTTGTTTTATATCTAAAAAGTCGCTAATTTGATTTCTTCCTTATTAAGCTGAAGCAAAATAAATTTTAGGGACAGATTAAACGTTTTGTTTGACCTCATTGTACATCATTTATCAAGGAATCGAACTTGAGTCTTTGCACCAGTTCATTGCCTTTCCTGAAAGTTGACAAATACATGTAAACAAATTCCCGGCTTCATTTTTAAATTTCCTGGAAGCTGTCTGACGCGATATTCCTTCGTTTCCCAAATTTCGCTCAATCTGAACTTTTTTTATTGACCACATGAAGTCAGCCATGTTTGCCTCTTTCCACTTATAATTTTACTTAAAAGCTACCGTTTCGAAGGAAGCTTCTGCGTGCCATTTGTTGGCTCTGTCGAAAATTCACCCATCGACCATCTGAGCTAACATAAACTCGAAATCTCTCAGCTATCAGTCAAAACAGACCCGTTTCTCAGATAAAAGTTGCCGTTTTAGTCACCCGGCTTAGCTACCAGTCAACAAAAGGTTGTTTCACTTTATGTACAATGTTAAAAGAATTTTTTTATATACATGGAAATCTGAAACTGGTAGAGACGTAGTTTGTTCACTCGAGACTTTAAAAGCACTGATATTATGTGACAAACTTTCTTGGAAAATAATTATTAGTCAGTTTAATTTCCTCTAGTATTTCGTACATTTAAAGATGAATAGGAAATTTAGTTGTTTGGGATCGTATAATGCCAAAAGGGCACTGGAGGGGAACAGAGGAAATTGGAAAGCTGATCGTTAGCCCTTCGTAAGAGCAAACTGTTTGCTCGAAACGTAAATCATGTCATTTGATACAACTGAATTTCTTTGTTTCACTCACTAACCGAAGGTTAGGAGTTGAGGGAATACCTAAAAACCGCGTGACAAGTTCGCTAGTTTCACACAAACCCTTCTTGCTGAAGGTATGTTTCCGCTTTGCAAAATTTCTCCTTTTTCTTGCTATCGCCTTTTAAGATTTGTTAAAAAACAAAAGTTGTGATAAGTTCTTAAATGATATCATACATTACGGGAAAGTTATTTTTGCGTCTCTCTGTTCTTTCTGGGAAATAATTCCTCCGGATGTTTCCAGAAACAAATATTGGTGATGCAGCAGCGTTGCAGCGTAGTTCCAGTAATCGAATCATTCAGCAGAATGTTTGGAAGACAAGTATAAAATCAATATATATTTTCCGAGAATCAAGGGATCATGTGGCCTGTAGCTTCCGCCCATAATCTGTATTTTAATTGGTTGATGTCAGGTGCATCGTGTGGGCGACCCGGGTGAGAGTTGGCAGGTATACTGAATGGCCAGATGACCGTAAAATAGCTGCCTGAGCTCTAGCACAAACAGTGACTGCCTAACAATGACTGTGATTTCATGAAAGAGCAGAGAAAATCCAAAACAAAGGCAATAAATTCGAAAAACAAACAGACAATGTGGGGAAAATATGGCGGGACAAAGCACACGCGCGCTTGTACATGGGGAGCGAAAATTCAAAAGTATTGTCATGTATTCAAATCTTAGAATTGAAATTCCTTTGAACAATTATTTAGATAAATTTACTAACTGAATCAGTTTCAATTTGCCTAAAATTTACATTAAATTTTTGAGACAAAATGCAACTTTTTTGAAACACCCTGTACACATACATTCACAGATAACTAGCATTTACATAGATAGATTGAGCAAGAACCTATAAGAATATAAGAAAACATGAAAGATAAGGAAGTAATAATGATAGCTAGCTAACCCTAACATCAACATAATCATCCTCATCACCAAGCACCGCAAGTAAAAATTGGTGAATTTTGTTTTTAAAAGGTTTTTTTTTTCCTAAGTTTGCGCAAGTCAGGCTTCAGGCAATTTCATAGCTTAGCTCCGAAAATGGAAAGCGAATTAAGTCGAATATACTCAGTCATGATTTATGAACATGTAAGTTACCAACATCAGAAAATCTTGTGTTATATGAATGAAGGCCGCCGGTCGGATGAACAGGTGAAAAGATCACAGATATTCTGAGGCGCAGAATTAGTAGATATGTCGTGCATAAGAACCTTACTGTTTTTCAAATAAAGCACATTGAGGGGGTAAAACAGCGGAGACAAACGAAAGAATAGCATGAGATCTATTACCAGCAAAGAACATTAGCCGAAGAGCTCGTTTTTGTAACATACATACATACATACATTTTGTACTTCATGTGGATGATTCATCCTCGAAGCTGCCGTATCTAGAGTTGATATAGCGATTGAAGCTCGGTTTATCTCGGGCTAATTTCCAAAACTGTTGCCGGTCCATTCCCAATCTTGACTCGATTCTTGACCATACTGATTTTGTAGTTTTTTTCTTGTTGTAGTCATAAAGAGAGAGAATTTTTGAAGTGCATCATTTTCCATTCTGACACAATGTGCTAGCATTTGACCTGTTGTTTTTCAGCAAAAATTTCAATAGATTGACACTCGGTGATACGCAGTACATTGTAGGTCTTTGTTTGAGTAGATGAATGCTTTAAGAGAGTCTGGTTTTCTTTTAAATCCATTTTTCACAACTTTTCTCAACATCTGTGCCATACAACGTCCAACTTCTTCACAAAATGATCTGGATTATTCCAAGTTGCTATGTTGTAGCATAATCTTGATCGTACAAAAGCATTCATATATCGACCCCGTGTCCTCGCTGATATTCGACCGTTAGTGGGTATTTTTCGGAGCTCGTGGATTTTTAGCTGTTGCTGATGCGATTCTATTCAATCAGCCTTGTAAGATAAAGATCTTCCTCAAATAAACCTGTGCAGCTTGGCCCCAGGCAGCAATTCCATAGTAAGTATATGGGAAAATCAGAGAACGGTAAATTTTGATTAAAGGGACGCTGAATGAATGTGCAATAATTCTAATAACTCTGCTAATTTTAGAGGCAATATAATAATCGGTATGATATTTCCAGGTCAAGTTTTATCGATGAGCATTCCAGGAACTTTACATAATCTTTACATTCAACCTCCGAGCAACTCAAGAAATATCACTATTTGAGGCATGTTATATATCCTTTTAGTATATACTAAAACAGTGTATAGCGCTGACTGCGCGCCCTGATTGGCTAAACAA
Source organism: Montipora capricornis (assembly GCF_036669925.1). Lineage (NCBI taxonomy): Eukaryota > Metazoa > Cnidaria > Anthozoa > Scleractinia > Acroporidae > Montipora > Montipora capricornis. Next base: position 38,049,485 of record NC_090891.1, on the reverse strand, counting down.
ACTCCGGATCACCTCAGTGTCGGTACATACTAAAGCGTTGGATAGCGTTACCTCGCGCTGCTTGGCTCGGCACGGTGCTAAATATCCACCGCTAGCCAAAAAAATGGCGTTAGTTGCATCCGTGAAATGAAATTATTCACCTACGAGCAACTTTCGCGTTTTTTGCGCTAAAAAATATTCACCTCTTTTTCGGTGGCTATGGATATTTAAATCACTTTTTCGCGGCGGTATATTATCTCACTGTTTCACGGTGTATACTAAAAAACTATTCACCTCAGTGTCGCGCGCTCAAAAATATTGTAAATATCCACCACTAGCCACCTCCAAATCGGTGAATAGTTTGTTATATATTAATGTTTTGATAATTAAGCTTCTTTCAGTGATGGTCTAAAAATGCCGGACAAAATCGATTTTTTTGCATTTACGGTCAGCTTATTTTTTTTTGCATTTAACCAGTTAGTTTAGACTTTCTGCAATTCAATGTTCACTACACTTTCTAGTGACTTCAAATCCTTGTCAGCATACAGCAGGCTTGTATCATCAGCAAATAAATAAAAAGAAAGCTTCTCAGAAGATTATAAATATCATTAATATAAATCAAGAAAAGTAAAAGGTCTAGAACAGAGAACTCGGCCCAGAACTGTTATTGATATCAGATGCTATTAGAAGCTTTTCCAAGAACCTATCTTTACTTCTAAGAGCTGTGAAGACTTCTATCATTTGTGGACATGAGAATCCCTTACAATAAAGCTGAATTCACCAGTAATGAAAGCTTAAATAAGCATATTCTTTAGCAAATACACAAATTAGTAACACTTTATAGTCTAGTTATACCTTCACTGGTACCTAGGCGAGGGAAACAAAAGAAACCATTAATTTAACAACACGTCTTAAAGTGCCTATCACCCTTTTTTCACCTTTTGGTACGTCGATAAAATGTTCAAAAAGTATTCAAGGATTCCTCGTCGTT
>NC_090891.1:38028515-38041015 GCF_036669925.1 Montipora capricornis | reverse complement strand
ATATTACGTGCAAGCCTTGATCCGATTGATGCAAAGTAATGGTTAAAGATATCATGGGTTATTTCAGGCGAATTTTGTGTTACTCCAGAGTTATTTGGGCGTTGAAGGGCTGATACTTGTTTTCTATTTCGCTGTTTGTTCAATAATTCATCAGTCTCCTTGGTAGCGGTTCTTTGTGTGGTCACGCAACGCTACTCTTTTTGTGGAGAAGGAGCGTTGCGTGACCACACAAAGAACGGCTGCAATGTTTTTTTCATATTTTTTAGATTTGTAGTGAAGTAAGCTTCATAAAACAATCTTTTGTTTAGATGAGAAAGACTAACAATTCTATTCCTATACGGCTTATATTGCGAGATATCTCCTGAGCAAAACATTCTATTCTTTATTTTGATAGATTTACGTAGACCCTTAGTTATCCATGGCTTGGAGAATTGTTTAGCCTTGTTTCTTTAAGGTCTTCTTATTATAAAAGGAAGAGAAAAATTTGTCTACAGATCCGGATGTCATTGAGTTATCCCAATCAGTTTCCAAGACATCGTCAATAATGCACCAGTCAAATTAAACCCCAACCCCCCCCCCCTTTCCCACCCGGGATATAGGTGGGGATTAGTTTTCAATGTATGGAGAAGTATTTTGCAGGAAATAGCAGAAAATGCCCCACCCCCTGGGGGAACTGAAGATTTTCCTGATGGATTTGTCCTTGAAAAATTCACAAGGCCGTAGAATGAAATTTTAACAATGCCAGTTTATTTTTAGGACAACGTTAGTCATAACACTCCATTTCATAGATACCAATAACTAATGATCACAGTCTTTGCAGAACCAAGACCCAGCAGGCACAGTTTCTTCAGAAAGGCCAACACAGTCAGCATTCTTCTGATAAGTTGGAATAATCGCGAATTTTATACTTTGTGGTAAGAGACTAGAAAGACCATGCCACACAAAGGCAAAGAAAGCAACATAAGCAACATCAACAAAACAAGTGACAACCAAGCAAGAGGAACTAAACGACCTCGAGATTACAACAGAAAAAGACACGGAAATATCGAAACGAAAAAAGCCCGTCAAGACGAGGAACATGTCTCCATAACGGAGAAAATAGATAAATCAAAAAACTCTATCGGACTCTTACAAGCTCATCTCGACAAGGGCACATGCCCTAAAAGCCTTAGATACAATGTAAAGGCAAACATCATGCCCGATGAAGATTTTAAGTCGGATATAAGTTCGATTAGAAAGAGGGCGGAACATGATTTTGTGGGAGCGCTGGTGAAATTTCACCACAGGCGCGTAGAAAGGCTTACATCAAAGCTCAGAAAACTAGAACAAGCCAAAACACGAAAACGAGAATCTAACAAGAATGTAAAACCACTGGCTACAGATTCAAATAGCTCAAAACAGAGTGATGTTAAATTAGCCGTGGAATTAACGAGGTCGACAAGCTTCTTGTAAATCTGAGGGCACAAGCAAACAATAAAGAAGTTAAATCTTATGTGTGCATTCTCTGCCTCCTCAGAAACGAGAAACAATGGTCAAACCAACCCAAATAAAACGTTAAAAAATCGCAAAAGGAAACATAGAAAAAGGGAGAAAGATAAAAAGCGCTTTCAAAAAGCAATTGAGTCACGCATATACAGCATATCAAGAACCTATCAGATAAACAATTTACAGATGAACAGACAACCTTGCTATCAAGGGGTCTAAAGTTTATTCCAACACCCGTGACAAATGAAGACTTAATAAGGCGCAACCTTTTAAGAGATTTTAACCTTTTCCCAAGACGAATGCGCCTCCAATACATCTTTCAAGGGAACGAAAACAAACAACACCCATTCTACGTTAAATCAACGTGGGAACCACGGGTCCAACAATCAGTGGCCTTAGAAACCTTCCTAGAAGAGGTAAAATTTGAACTAGCAAACATTCCTACAAAGAGGCCGAAGGACAACCTATCACCCGGTGAAAGGCGTGCATTGAAGGACCTATAACGTGACAAAACTATCATTGTGAAAGCCGACAAAGGAACCACAACCGTAATAATGAGCAAAAAAGAAAAAATAACAGAGGGGCAAGTTCTGTTGAACGATCTTGACAACTACAGGCCCTTAGATAAACCGATGGCTGACGAAACAGCTGCGAAAATAAAACAAATAATAACGTGTATGCTCACAGAAAACCACATTGACGAAATGACAGCGAAATGGCTCTCCCAAACACCAAACCAACCGAGAATTCCAGAATTCTATACATTAACAAAGACTCACAAGCCTACACTAGTAGGTAGACCTATAATATCTGGGTGTGACGGCCCTACAGAAATTTCAAGCTTCGTTGACCGCCTCATACAGCCGATAGCGCAACAACAAGAATCTTATCTGAAAGATTCAACAGACTTTATAAACTTCATCGAGAAAACGAAACTGCCAAAGAACGCAATCCTTGTCTCAATGGACGTAACTAACTTATACACAAATATACTTCAAGAGGAAGGGATCACTACTGTATGCAAAGCGTACGAAGACTTCTATCAAAACCATTTACCAATCCCTACTAAGTTTTTGAGGCAAATGCTTTGCCTGATACTTACAGAGAATTCGTTCCAATTCAATGGGCGACATTATTTGCAAACCCACGGACAATGGGAACCAAAATGGCCGTGGTTTTTGCTAATGTTTTCATGGCAAAAATAGAAAAAGGCATTATCAGCAAGAGCAAAATTAAACCGCTAGTTTGGAAGAGATACATTGACGATGTCTTCTGTGTGTGGCACACAAGCGAAGACAATATAGAAAATTTTGTGCAAAGGGCAAACAACTACCACGATACAATCAAATTTACGGCTGAAGTATCAGACTCAAAAATTACATTCTTAGACAAGAAAGTGTACAAAGGCGAGAGATTAAATAGAGAATCCACCCTTGATGTGCAAACACATTACAAACGGACAGAGACCTTTCAATACACGAGTTTTTATTCGTGCCATCCACCAGGCGTTAAGAAAGGATTCATTAAAGGAGAAGCGCTACGCCTCCTAAGAACAAATTCGTCAGTCGTGACGTTTAATAATAACATGCAGAGTTTCAAAACACGAGTTTAAAGAATAGGGGATACCCAAATAAATTTTCAGAAAAATTCCTATCTGAAGTTAACTTCACGGATAGAGAGAGGTCACTTGAAAACAAAAACAACGGCACAGAAAAGAAAATATTGCCTTTTGTTACACAATACCACCCGGCCATACCTAACCTCAAGAATATATTAATGGGGAAATGGCACCTTATTCAAAACCAACCGTACTTTAGAGAAGTATTTAAGGAGCCACCCATACGATCATATCGCAAAGGAAAGTCGTTAAAAGACACTTTAGTCAGAGCTAAACTGTGAAGGCACAGATTTTAGAATCGTTTGCGAACGGCAGCAGTCGGGCAGGCCCGTCAACACTTTTTCACCAACGATATTTCCTCCGGACATTTCAAATCCAGCCCGGATGAATTTGTAATTTTTGTTTCTGTGATTCCGATTATACTGAATTGGTAGTTAAGTTCATCTAATAGATGGACTTGAAAGTTATCAATGTTTCTTCGCAGGCTTTAAACATGGAAAAACTATAGGGCGAAAAATATTTGCATCCTACTTGTTGCATACTTAAGTTTCTATCGGGGTTTAATTTTGATTCACAAAAGTATTGCGAGACGAGGCTAAAAGTTTAAAGTCCTTATCCAAAAGACATGAAAGTTAAATCATTTGCGCATGAAATCACAAAGGCCGTGCTTTCAGTACTAAGGTATATATTATCTTTTCATAATGCAGACAATTAGACCTTTATCAAGTGGTTGGACAAAACTGAATTTACGGTTCTTTAGGCCCACTAATCTCTCTGTGCAAGTCATTCATGGCCTTGCTGCTTCATCTATCCACCAATAATCAGCTTCGATAATACTCATAGTGTTCCTTTTAGGAGAATAAGATAAAACGATTATTAACCTTCCAATTAATAGTTCGAATGTGCTATCACCGGCGGTGCTGTAGGAAACTCGTGGAACCATCGAAAACATAACATCTCTTCATATATATTTTGGGGTTAATATTCTTCGATTACAAGAATGCGTCATTTTGAGAATTTCAGTCGTAGCAGGACCATGAATTGCCACATGAACCTCGTTTTTCAGTTATAGCCTCCCATAAGTCTATGATAGAGCATCCGAGCAAGTACCCCGGAAGTCATTGGTTCGAATCCTATAAGAAACAGTAGGATTTTTTCCCAGTATTCCCGAGTCACGACCGAATATTACATTTCTCCCTTGATTTACTAAGGGTGACCTAAACTATATCTTTTACTGAAACGTTGAAATTTGACACACTCCACTCACCTGAAGTAGTTTATAGAACAGTGGGCTGAGTAATAGCGTGGACGATATTAAGAACAGTGCAAAAGAATCACACATACTGTCCGGTCTGCCGCGATTTTCCAACATGTTTTGCTAAACGTCGTACACTACTAAGACTGGTCAGTCGTACACGTAGAATGATGACGCTGCCTGCCGAATACCAACGAAAAATTCTTTTCCTCTCAAGGAATTTAACTGATCATAAGGAAATCACGAGATCAAGATTCCAATATAGAAAGCATCGTACCAATTTATGGGGGATTTCCTGGAAAACAGGAAGAGTGTTTCTCTAAAAAGAAGCGTCAGTTAACTCCTGTCAGAATTGCTAATTATTTTCTAATAATAAACAGCTATCATGACTCACGTTAACCAATTAGAAAACAAAAATCTCGTGATTTCGTTGAACAAATAAAAGAAAAGTGGTGTACAATGACCCGAAGAGGGATTGCTGGGGTGTGGATTCCTAAATCATAAATATATTGGATGAATTTAACATCGGTAGAGTAAATTACCTGACCTGTTTCTACGCAGAATGTCGCGCACTGAAATCTCTCAAGCTGTTGTTAATGGAAAGAAATTCCTGCGAAATAGAAGAACACTGCTTCTAGGTATAAGCCCTGGCAATCCGTATTACTATCGTTCGGATGTTTTGGAGCGACTTTTTGAGTTTGCAAGACAGAGTACAGATAAGGTAAGACACCGCCTATTACACTCAACTTTAAATTGTGTTTATCTGGAGTGAGCAAGTTTCCGCGATCGTTTTAATTTACTGTATAAATTAACAACGATTATTGTTACTCTCCAGGTACTCGTCTTCATTCCAGACAAGATATCGGAGCATAATTTTCGGGCGGTAGGATCGAAAAACCCGGAGAAATCGGCTCGTGTCAAAGCCAACCGCTTGAAGAACAAATGCGATGCAGCGATTAAAAGCAGTGGATTTTCTGATGGTTCTTATAGTTATATCAGCTGGACGGAAGAAGTAGAAACGTGTCCGAAATACCTTGAAGCCTACACACGCATCCAGCTGCTGTACCAAGCGAACGAAGGATTTAGAACCGACATCAGCCAGTCCACGGAGATGGCCTTGAGATGCCTCCAAAGAGGCCGAGAAAAAGCTGGAGAAAGCTCCAACAAGGAAAATGAAGACGGGAATGCACTTGATCTACAAGAGGGAGAGAAATATTTATTGAAAGAACTTGCCTTTCTTGAAGCAGTTCCTAAAATTTATGAAAGTTGTCGAGAATTTGTCGTTGTGTACCACCGTTCATGGCCAGTACTAGAAAATTACATGAATGGTGCTTACGACGACAAAGTAAAGCCTTTTCTAGGATTTGTTATCCTTCCTCAATAATTAGCAATGTTACGTCGTTTTCGTTTGTTTTATTTTTATTTTTTCGTTTTTAAGGAATCAGTGTAATTGTTTTTTCTTTGAATGATCTGATACTCTCTGTACATATTCAAATACCTTAAACTTATCATACCTTAAACTGTGCAGCGAAAAAGAATGCGGAGCACGGTGTCGTGAAGCGTTACTCGTGCTGCTTAAGGGAGAGGACGCGTATGGAGTTGTTTTTCGCCGGTCCATTCGATCAGCGACTGCTTCTTCTCTAATTCTCCGTTTCTTTGATATTTACTCATGAAATCGCAAATTCTATGTCAAGAGAGGACGGAATCATTCAATATTGATAAATTTTCAATTAAGGGAGAACACGTGAGATGCATTGCATTCGAACTGCTTATATGAAACATCTAACGTATAAGGGTCTCTTGTTTTATATCTAAAAAGTCGCTAATTTGATTTCTTCCTTATTAAGCTGAAGCAAAATAAATTTTAGGGACAGATTAAACGTTTTGTTTGACCTCAATGTACATCATTTATCAAGGAATCGAACTTGAGTCTTTGCACCAGTTCATTGCCTTTCCTGAAAGTTGACAAATACATGTAAACAAATTCCCGGCTTCATTTTTAAATTTCCTGGAAGCTGTCTGACGCGATATTCCTTCGTTTCCCAAATTTCGCTCAATCTGAACTTTTTTTATTGACCACATGAAGTCAGCCATGTTTGCCTTTTTCCACTTATAATTTTACTTAAAAGCTACCGTTTCGAAGGAAGCTTCTGCGTGCCATTTGTTGGCTCTGTCGAAAATTCACCCATCGACCATCTGAGCTAACATAAACTCGAAATCTCTCAGCTATCAGTCAAAACAGACCCGTTTCTCAGATAAAAGTTGCCGTTTTAGTCCCCCGGCTTAGCTACCAGTCAACAAAAGGTTGTTTCACTTTATGTACAATGTTAAAAGAATTTTTTTATATACATGGAAATCTGAAACTGGTAGAGACGTAGTTTGTTCACTCGAGACTTTAAAAGCACTGATATTATGTGACAAACTTTCTTGGAAAATAATTATTAGTCAGTTTAATTTCCTCTAGTATTTCGTACATTTAAAGATGAATAGGAAATTTAGTTGTTTGGGATCGTATAATGCCGAAAGGGCACTGGAGGGGAACAGAGGAAATTGGAAAGCTGATCGTTAGCCCTTCGTAAGAGCAAACTGTTTGCTCGAAACGTAAATCATGTCATTTGATACAACTGAATTTCTTTGTTTCACTCACTAACCGAAGGTTAGGAGTTGAGGGAATACCTAAAAACCCGCGTGACAAGTTCGCTAGTTTCACACAAACCCTTCTTGCTGAAGGTATGTTTCCGCTTTGCAAAATTTCTCCTTTTTCTTGCTATCGCCTTTTAAGATTTGTTAAAAAACAAAGTTGTGATAAGTTCTTAAATGATATCATACATTACGGGAAAGTTATTTTTGCGTCTCTCTGTTCTTTCTGGGAAATAATTCCCTCCGGATGTTTCCAGAAACAAATATTGTTGATGCAGCAGCGTTGCAGCGTAGTTCCAGTAATCAAATCATTCAGCAGAATTTTTGGAAGACAAGTATAAACTCAATATATATTTTCCGAGAATCAAGGGATCATGTGGCCTGTAGCTTCCGCCCATAATCTGTATTTAATTGGTTGATGTCAGTTGCATCGTGTGGGCGAACTTTCTTACAGGTCATGTGATTCTCGGAAAATATACGCATTTTTCTTTTGCTTTTCAAGCGTTAATGGATATGTGAACAGTCAATTGCAGCTGTATATCGATTCGCACTGAATACAGTTTCTTTCTTGCTTCAGCAGTCATCTATAATTCATCGGCGAAATGTCAATTCCGTGGAAACTCTATTTGACCTGCTGGTTTCTCGGTGCCTCTGTCCAAAGCGCTGTATTTTTTAGCTTTAATGCCGTGGATTACTTTAATTATTTCTTTCCTGAAAACTACAAACCTGAAGTGTACATTGGCGTAGTTGTCGGTGTGGGAGCAACATTGGGCTCGTTCTTAACAGTAACTTTCCAACCCAAGTCGAGCCACTTGACTGTACTGGTCATCACACAGATCATTTCGGCACTGTTGCTGGTCGTTGAAGTAGTTATCGTACCTATCGATGTGATGAAGACACCCGCAAGATTTGGCGTTATCTTGGCTGTCATATTTGCGGCCACTGTTGTACAAAATGTCGGCGGAGGTGCTCTCTACAGTTTTGTTGGCGAGCACTTCCCGAAATTCGGAATCCACGCTGCTCAGTCTGGAGGTGTATGCGCTTTCGCAGCGACTTTTGTGATTCGTTGTATTTCCAAGGGTTCGTTTGAGCACCTTAAAGACAGAGATCGCGGGTTTCGACTCAGCGGTTACTTGTTTGTTGCTTTGGTGGACCTTATAATCCTCTTGGCCTGCTGTTTGTTACCCATTCTGCGGATGTATATCCTCAGGAAGGGGAGGGTAGTCAACACCCTGGAAACCGCCCCACTGATTAGTAAGAAGACGGAATTGATACACGTTTCACGCAAAGAGGTTATACGAAAGAACTGGGCTGCAATCACAACAATTTGCCTTACGCTAGTCATATCCAATTCCTTGTTTCCAGGAATCACTTCACAGTTTCACGGAAACTACAATTGCTCATCCGGTGAACATCCTACCAACACAAACCATAGTACAACACCTCCAATCAAGACCAACGCTCCGAAGACCGGCGACAAGACGGGATGGTTTGTCGTCGTCCTCTTCGGCTGCTATTCCGTAGCAGATGCTATCGGTAAAAACTTGCCCATCTTCGGAATTATCTACAACAAAACTTCAATCCTTTGTAATTGTCTGGTTCAACTTGTCATAGCCATACCGATCTTGTTAATCTACTTTGAGCCATGTTACGCCGGCTTGCAAGAAAACTGGGTGGCTTATCTAACGGTCGGTCTTCTGGGACTCATCAATGGGTACGGCTTATGTGCTGGGATGATGCTTCTGGCTCCTGGAATATCAGGCAACAAACTCGAGGAAAGCCTAGCGACGAACATTGGCTACATGTTTTTGCAGTTAGGAATTCTACTGGGCATGGGCGCAAATGTGTTCCTTGTCGACTACGTTTTTGAAGTCCTTGTGGCTCGGGATAGTCACTAAAATAGCGTTAACTCTTTTACCTTTTTTCTGAGGGCATAGTACTTTTGAGTAGCGACCTCTCATTTAAATTTTGCCGTGAATTAAAAAAATGTTATTGTTAATCAAATATTCCAAACTCAACTCTTCTGACAACTTTGACAGTCTACGAATTTTCATATTTGATAATACATCAAAACGTCGAAAAAAGGTGCTCTTAATATTTCTTATTATATGCCCTAACAAGCCACTAACCGACCGATTGTGAATAGACTGTAAATGAATCATCATATGATATATTATGCCGACAATAACACTTCAAGTGCCGATGAAACCTTACGATAAAGCTTCTGTGTGGAGATTTGAAGGCGAAGGTCGCTAGTTATAGCATAGGCAGCCCAAGCTCCCGTCACTAGAGACAGCCGTTGAGAATTTAACACGTTATAAGACTTTGTACGGGAAATATAATACCCTCGATTATGAAGCCTAAAAAACGCTCAATTTAACGTTCATTCAATAAAATGAATAAAAATGACTCACCTCTGGTATATTCTTGTGCCTTTTGGAGCTTATTGTACCGTTTCGGGAATTCCGTGTTTTCACTGCTTGTAAGATAAAGTCAAAGCTGCACACTAAGATTTCGACCGTAGTCAGGTCAGAGGCGGTTTGCGACTCGAAAATCCATCCCAGCCGCGTACCCGATGAGGTACAGTCATTTCATGTACAACACTTACCCCATCCCCACAGCGGCACTCGTAACCATGGAGCTGTTCGAGAAACCGCTGTGGGGATGGGGTAAGTGTTGTACATAAAATGACTGTACCTCACCTAATCGGGTGGAGTTAATTTGACCTCGGACCCAAGCTCCGTGTCCACTTCGGTTATCAGCAGCTGTTAAATTCATCAGCTATCGTGGAATCGGAAGCAGAAAATGCTCATTTCCAGCCAAGTGCGTGGGGATTTTTGACGACGAAACATTCATCGAGGTTCGCAAATGATGGGGCTTTAGCTTTGCGTGAAAAAATCGCGGCTGGGATGGATTTTCGAGTCTCAAACCGCCTCTGAGCTGACTACGGTCGAAATCTTAGTGTGGGGCCTTGACTTCGTCTTACAACAGTGAAAACACCGAATTCCCGAAACGGTAAAATAAGCTCCAAAAGGCACAAGAATATACCAGACGTGAGTCACTTTTATTCATTTTATTGAATGAACGTTAAATTGAGCGTTTTTTAGGCTTCAAAATCGACGGTATTTTATTTCCCGTACAAAGTCTTATAGATCGTTTTCACTGTCACGCAATAAAAAAATAAGTCGAAAACCATCCAGTGGAAAAAGTCAAGAATTCGTGATGTTGTAGAAGATAAATGAAGAAGACACTTCTCCAAGTTTTAGGCCTGTGCGTTTCCCCAAACTTCAGATATTCGTCGAAATGTTTCGCAGAAATTTACAGAGGCCAGTATGAAAACGCCATGTTGGTGTACATCTGTGGTGCACCAATATGGCGGCCGGAAAATAGTGTCAACATCTGTTACTTACTTTGGCTACCTAGGCGAGTGATCATCTGTCCTGAACAAACAGCTATTTACCTAAGCACTTTTCCTAATGCTTTAAATTCTAAAAAGGCTCAAAACCATGAGATAAATATATATTTCTCAATAAACTCGATCGTCGCCTCGTGTCACGCACCGCTATAACTCAGAAATTCAAAATTCTCTGGTTTGCAAACGAAGCACGCTATTGAGCTTTAAAATTGCAAATGGATACAAATTTACCGCCTCTTATGCCTGATGAGGATAAAAACTTTCGTGGCTCTTTAGTTTTGGATTTTTGAAAATGATGACGTCACGTGAAAACGATCTATAAAGCGTTTAAATTCTCAACGGCTGCCAGTAACGCAACACCGCTTGCACTCAAAGGCCATCTTCCCACTAGTAATTATTTATTACAGTCTCTCAAGTGACGCGAACTTGGGCTGCCTATGGTTTCAGACGGTTGGCTGACGACCTCCGTCTTCATTGAGCGACATCTAAAACAATACCTCAATAGCACTTATTCAGTGGCACCCACTGACCAATATGTCCATAAATACACTTATAGAAAAATAATAAATCAAGATATTCCAGCCAATAGTTAATAGGTAGGTGGTTAAGGTTCAAAAGTCTGTCCTAGCTTGTATAGGAGATTAGAGTTCTTGCAAATAAAATTTGTGTAGCTCTCCTTTGGATATTTTCTACTTATAAATAAATAAATAAATAAATAAATAAATAAATAGTTTATTCAAACCTATTGCAGTTTTGGCAACTGAATTGCAGGTTAAGTGAGCTAGACACTAATCCAATACACATAATAATAAAATTTATCCAGGCTTAAACTTGATTGTTACAAATCTGCTGAATCTATCAGTCCCTAAGGGGGCGAAGACGATGCTGACCACCAGATCTAAGCGAGTAATGGGCAGGTATATCTATTAATCTGCTGTTTATGAGGGGGTTACAAGGGATGATCTGGCACAATGCCCGCAATGAAGCGAGTGGAAGGCCTGCGCTAGCAAGTGCTATTTCATAACGAACACCAGGCCAGATTATAGACAACGCCTTACGCTGGACATTTTCCAGGGTTGCAGACAGGTACTGTGGAAGTCGAAAAGAAGAAGCATCAATGTGGGAGATTGTGGCACCCAAAGCTGTGAAGCGTAGTTCAGGTTAGAGCGCACAAGGGAGACATAAAGGAGCTTCAGGGAATCCTTCTTGAGTTCACCCGAGCAGTTCCTTTTTGAGAAATCCCAGCATTCTATTTGATTTTGCAACCATTTGAGCAATGTGTGCAGGCCACTTCAAGTCCTTCGAGACAGTGACGCCAAGGTCTTTTGCGGAAGAGACAATTTTAAGTTTCTCATCCATTAACCTATATTACCTTTTGCAGCTTTGCCTTTTTCTCGTTATCCTGAGGTTGCCACATTTAGATGGTTGGAAAAAATGTCATTACCGGTGGGCCAATTTTGCAAGCTATTCAGGTGCATTTTAAATCATTAGCAAACATCGCCAATTTACAATGCTTAATTACTTGAGGCATGTCATTGATGTATAACAGGAACAGAGTTGGTCCCAATAGGGACCCTTGAGGAACACCGGATTTGACAACATTCCAACTGGAGGAGGAACCATTTAGGACATTATACGCTGCATACGACCAGTGAGATAGCTTTCAAACCAGCGCAGAAGAGAACCGTCAATTCGAAACCATTTGAGTTTGGATATAAGCCTTTGATGGCAAACTGAATCAAATGCCTTCGCAAAGTCAAGGTATACAATATCAGTTTCAAGGCCAGAGTCCGATGCCTTTCCAATTTCATGAAAAACTTGAAGCAGTTGCGATACACAAGATTTCCCTCCCAGGAATCCATGTTGGAAAGGATAAATCTGTTCACTAATATGAATGATCAGTTGAGTGTCGACAAGGCGTTCCAGGAGTTTCGATATTACTGGTAACAGAGAAATTGGCCTATACTTAGTTACGAGCAATGTCTCGTTTGTCTTTTTGTGAATCGGTGTTACATTAGCAAATTTCCAATATGTAGGACAGAGCCCATGCCCCAAGCCACAGTCGATAAGTACTGTTATAGAAGGTG
>NC_090891.1:38013515-38021015 GCF_036669925.1 Montipora capricornis | reverse complement strand
GGTTGCATTTGATTTCGGTCGCGTAAAGTACCTGACTTGTTTCTCGGCAGTATGTCACACTCTGAAATTTCTCAAGCTGTTCTTAATGGGAAGAAATTCCTACACGATAGAAAAACACTGCTTCTAGGTATAAGCCCTGGCAATCCGTATTACTATCGTTCGGATGTTTTGGAGCGACTTTTTGATTTTGCAAAACAGAGTGCAGATAAGGTAAGGTAACTGCCTATTACAGTCAACTTTAAATAGTGCTTATCTGGAGTGAGCACGTTTTCGCGGTCGTTTTAATTTATTGTATAAATTAACTTACTACTCTCCAGGTACTCGTCTTCATCCCAGACAAGATATTGGAGCATAATTTTCGTGCGGTAGGATCGAAAAACCCGGAGAGATCGGCTCACGTCAAAGCCAACCGCTTGAGGAACAAATGCGATGCAGCGATTAAAAGCAGTGGATTTTCCGAAGCATCTTACAGTTATATCAGATGGATGGAAGAAGTAGAAACATGCCCGAAATACCTTGAAGCCTACAGACGCCTCCAGCAGCTGTACCAAGCGAATGAAGGCTTTAGAACCGAAATAAGCCGGTCCACTGAGATGGCCTTGAGATGTCTCCAAAATGGCCGAGAAAAAGCTGTAGAAAGCTCCAACAAGGAAAACGAAGACGGAAATGCACTTGATCTACAAGAGGGAGAGAAATATCTATTGAAAGAACTTGCCTTTCTTGAGGCAGTTCCTAACATTTATGAAAGTTGTCAAGAGTTTGTCTTGGTGTACCACCGTTCTTGGCCAGTACTAGAAAAGTACATGAATGGTGCGTACGATGACAAAGTAAAGCCCTTTCTAGGATTTGTAATCCTTCCTCTATGATAAGCAATTATGTTACACCGTTTTCCTTTGGTTTATTTTTTTGTCATTTAGGAATTAGTGTAATTGGTTTTTTTTTTTCGATTGATCTGATGCTCTAGTCGCCATCATGCCTTATACTGCGCAGCCGAAAAAGAATGCGGAGATGGCGCCGAGATGTTAAAGCGTTAATCGTGCTGCACAAGGGAGAGGACGCATGTAGAGTTGTTCTTCACCGTTCCATTTCATCGGCGACTACTTCTATAATGTTCATTCAATTTTAACTTAAGTATCACTATTGTATTCCAACTGCTCATATGAAAAATAACAAATATTTAACGTCTCAGGGATTCTTGTTTTATATCCAAAAAATCGCTAATTAAATTCCTTCTTTATGAAGCAGAAGCATAATAAATTTGTTAATTAAACAGATTTAAACATTGTGTTTGACGTTATTGTATATCATTCCGGTTAATATCCTTTCAGCAAGCTTTAAATTGAAGGAATCGAAATTAATTGTCTTAACGCCGAAAGTTGGCCAATACACAAATTCCTTCGTTTTTCAAATTTCCTTAAGTTACGGGTGAGGCGGTATTCTTTCGTTTTCCAACGTTCGCTCAATCTTTTTGGTTGACCAAATGTAGTGACCGCTAATTTCCCTTTCGTACTCGGAAGCGATGCCATTTTTGACGGCCGATGCCATTCTTATTAACCAAGCCTTTTTTTCGGTTAGCTTTCAATGAATTGTTAGGATTACAGGGCTGCAAAGAACGGCCGGTCAAAAATAGGTTTTGTCCAGTCAAATCCTTAGATGGCCGGACAATTTGTACGTAGGAGCAAGGGTGGCACAGTTGGTTAGTGCGCGGCTTTGGTGCAACAGGTCCCGAGTTCGATCCCCGGATCTCACATCCTTGTTTCGACTTCTTTCCTTTCAGTGCAGTCTAAGTAGCTTTAAGTACCCTTAAAACGGAGCACTGATGGATAGAGCGGGGTAAAATGAGCACAAAGTCGGCTTCCTGGGAGAATACTCTCTAGAGAGTAAAGGAACTTCCGGCGTTAAACAAGGTGTACCTTTACCTTTGTCCGGGCGTTCACGCTGGTAGAGAAAAAATTTAAGAGTTTCAATTTTTGAATATTTAAAGCTTCAATATTATTGGCGTTTGTGAAAAAGGAGGGGAAAAGAAAGGATACTTAACTACCAGACCAAGAACTTTTAATAAATGATTCGTAGTAGTCATAAAATTTTCGGCTTTCGTTGCACATATTCGCTTTGTCATTCACCAAGTCGTCACCGCAAATTAGCGGGTCTTACATATGTCAGTTAGCTTGTATTATGATGAAAATCAACTAGATTGCAAGCCTCTGTAAATTTCAAGTTTTTAAGTGATATACGCTGCTTAAATCTAGTCCTAGATTAAGTATTTTTTTCCCTCACTTGCAAACGACAAACTTAACAGTGAAAATTGTTCTAAGCCTCGTCCAAATGGCATCGCTTGTTTACGAAAGGGAAAATTGCGTAGTCACCCATGTTTGCCTTTTTCCGCTTACAATTTTACATATGAGCTGCCGTTTCGAAGGAATCTTCTGCGTGCCATTAACATTTGTTGGTTGTGTCGAAAAATCCACCCATCTGAGCTAACAGTTGACGTTTGGACCCAGTTGAGCATCAGTCAATAAAAGGCTGTGTCACGTTTTGTAAGTGAGGGAACAACGAAAAAGCCGTAACAAGGCCACTAGTTTTACACAAACCCTTCGTGCTCAAAGTATGCTTGGAAACTTTCTGTTTTTTCTTTCTATCGACCCTTTAGATTCTTAAAAAAAAAAAAAAAAAAAAAAAAAAAAAAAAAAAAAATTAAGTCATTCAAGTCCTTAAATAATTGATTACATTAACGGGAAAGTTATTTTTGCAACTCATCCTTTCTTTCTGGGAAATGTTAATTCCCTCTGGATGATTCAAGTGACAAATTTTTGATGTAACCCCGGTGCAGCATAGTTCCAGTAATCGAATTATTCAGCCGCAATTTTAAAATATACAAATATAAATATAAAATCAAATATATAATATTTTCCGAGAATCATGTGGCATATAGGAATGTCCGCCTATATGATGCCCCGGTATGATGCCTATTGTTTGACGTCAACTAAACTTATTCAACAAGTTCCTGGTCACGAGCAAATCTTCTGATCTTTTATTTGGTTGATACCAGTTGCATCCTGTGGGCGGACATTCTCACAGCCCATGTGATTCTCGGAAAATATACGCATTCTTCTTTCGTTTTTCATGCGGTAATGTATATGTGCAGTTGAATGCAGCTGTACATGGATCCACTCTGAATACAGCAGTCATCTATACTTCATCGGCGCTATGTCAATTCCGTGGAAACTTTATTTGACCTGCTGGTTTCTCGGTGCCTCTGTCCAAAGCGCTGTATTTTTTAGCTTTAATGCTGTGGATTACTTTAATTATTTCTTTCCTGAAAACTACAAACCTGAAGTGTACATTGGCGTAGTTGTCGGTGTGGGAGCAACATTGGGCTCGTTCTTAACAGTAACTTTCCAACCCAAGTCGAGCCACTTGACTGTACTGGTCATCACACAGATCATTTCGGCACTGCTGCTGGTCGTTGAAGTAGTTATCGTACCTATCGATGTGATGAAGACATCCGCAAGATTTGGCGTTATCTTGGCTGTAATATTTGCGGCCACTGTTGTACAAAATGTCGGCGGAGGTGCTCTCTACAGTTTTGTTGGCGAGCACTTCCCGAAATTCGGAATCCACGCTGCTCAGTCTGGAGGCGTATGCGCTTTCGCAGCAACTTTTGTGATTCGTTGTATTTCTAAGGGTTCGTTTGAGCACCTTAAAGACAGAGATCGCGGGTTTCGACTCAGCGGTTACTTGTTTGTTGCTTTGGTGGACCTTATTATCCTCTTGGCCTGCTGTTTGTTACCCATTCTGCGGATGTACGTTCTTGGGGAGGGGAGGATAGTCAAAACCCTGGAAACAACGCCATTGATTGGTGAGAAAGCTGAACTGATACGCGTTTCACGCAAAGAGGTTATACGAAAGAACTGGGCTGTAATCACAACAATTTGCCTTACGCTAGTCATATCCAATTCCTTATTTCCAGGCATCACCTCACAGTTCCACGGAAACTACAACTGCTCATCTGGCTCACATCCGACCACGGCAAACCATAGTGCGACATCTTCTTCACTTGAGGGCAGCGCTCCGAAGACAAACGACAAGACGGGATGGTTTGTCGTCGTCCTCTTTGGCTTCTACTCCGTAGCAGATGCTATCGGTAAAAATTTGCCCATCTTCGGAATTATCTACAACAAAACTTCAATCCTTTGTAATTGTCTGATTCAACTTGTCATAGCCATACCGATCTTGTTAATCTACTTTGAGCCATGTTACGCCGGCCTGCAAGAAAACTGGGTGGCTTATCTAACGGTCGGTCTTCTGGGACTCATCAATGGGTACGGCTTATGTGCTGGAATGATGCTTCTGGCTCCTGGAATATCAGGCAACAAACACGAGGAAAGTCTAGCGACGAACATTGGCTACATGTTTTTGCAGTTAGGAATTCTACTGGGCATGGGCGCAAATGTGTTCCTTGTCGACTACGTTTTTGAAGTCCTTGTGGCCCGGCCGGGATAGTCACTAAAAGAGCGTTCACTTTTTAACTTTTTTTTTGAGGGCATAGTACTTTTGAGTAGCCTACCTCTCATTTAAATTTTGCCGTGAGTTAAAAAAATGTTATTGTGAATCAAATATTCCAAACTCAACTCTTCTGACAACTTTGACACTGTACGAATTTTCATATTTGATAATACATCAAAACGTCGAAAAAAAGTACTCTTAATATTTCTTATTATATGCCCTAACAAGCCACTAACCGACCGATTGTGAATTGACGGTAAATGAATCATATGAGATGTTATGACAATAACACTTCAAGTGCCGATGAAACCTTATGACGATAAAGCTTCTGTGTGGAGATTTGAAGGCGAAAGTCGCTAGTTTCAGACGGTTCGCTGACGACCTCCGTCTTCATTGAGCGACATCCAAAACAATGCCTCAATAGCACTTATTCAGTGGCACCCATGCACTGACCAAATTACGTAATATGGTTTCAACAATGCTTTAAAAGCTCAGTCGTTTAGACTACGTTTATACTAGGGGGAAAGTTTCCGGATTTGTAAATGTTTCCGGATTCATCAAATTTAGAGGATTCGGATTCGTGCATGTTTACATTGAAACCATTCTAGGGTGTACAACAGTTTACACTAACTCAATGAATCCGGTTTCTAAGCGCTGTTTCATTACTCAAAATGGCATCCAAAGCCAAAATCAGAAAATACAAGCCGTTGAATTAGACTGATAATGGCGAACTTTTACTGGGAGTCGTTCGATCTTACTCACCACAACAAGATTTTGAAGGAGTCCGTGAACAGAAGATATGAAGACTTACCAAGTGAATTTGTATCTCAGTATGAAGAGTTCCCACAGAGTACCAATCTCCTTCCTCGAGAGAGATGCCGTAGATTCTACTAACTACCCCGCCATCTTGTGCAAACGCAACCCAGAAGGATCGCAAGCGGGATAAGACCATCCGGATTCGTAGGATAACCCTTTTACATGAAACGAAAAGTTTTAGATTCAAAGTATTCGGCTACAAAGTTTCAACTTTGGATTCCGGATTCAAAACGTTCCGGATTCGTGACGAATCTGGGAATTTTTCATACCGTATTCATGTTTTACGGGTAAACACCAAAACGAATCCGGTGTCACAGGGTTTTGTGTTCCCCGAACAATGGGCACTAGTGCTGTGTGTTCCCCCTTCCCTACAAATAGAACATGTCAGTGCTAGTATTTTTTTTACAGGTCATTGTTTTACCAGTACAGAAAGTATCCTAAACATGCATTAAAGCTAGCTTTAGGACTAATTAGGCCTAAACAAAAGTTTTTAGGCCAAAGGTTAACCTTTGTGAATGTTTAGGATACTTTCTGCATGTATTCATATTCCAGTATCATATTTATCGTTATGGCGTGATTAATTTCCTTTATTTTCATATTTCTTTCTGTTTGGTTGTACTTTGAAGTCGGACATCTTGAAGGGAACACGTAGAACTGAAATGTTCTAGGGAAGGGGGAACACACAGCACTGGTGCCTAGTGTTCGGGGGAACACAAAACGTTGTAACGCCGGTACTAAAACGTTCCGGATTAGTCATGAATCCGGAAACGTTTGTACTAGTGTAAACTTTAGTTCTGTAAAAAATTCAAGGTGCTTCGATCGTCCGAAACTTCCAGCTGTGGTGACGGGTCTGATCATAAACTTCACATCACGCACTCGTCCTTTTTTGCCCCGAAAATTTTAGAGGACGTTTGCCTTAAAATATGATTTTCAAACAAAATTTGGCGAAAATGATACAAGTTATAAATCTTCAAATTTTATGCTATTTAGTTTTCAATCTCACAGTTGACTATTACTCAGCTCAGTAAAATTCTAGCGTTCTTCAATGTGCATGGTTTCGAAATTTCTACGCACTCTCGGTGTAACAGTCGATGAGAATTTAAACTTTGTATACCATATATTGGTCTCCTGAGTCTCCGCGAACAATGATTTGCCAAAATATTGTCCACCGTTTTCAAAACATTAACCAGCGAAGCAGGATCTGTCTGTTTACGTGATCTTGTAACTGTAAGGCGTCCAAGTATAAACTCAAAGGTACCACAATAGTGGACCTTCCAAAAGTGAAATCTACAGGTTGCGGCTTAAGATCACGGTGATACATTGCACCGAAATTGTGGAGTTCTATACCAGAAGAAACCAGGAATATTCAGTAAATTTAGAACCCCATAGACCTAATCGGCTAACTCAATGTTGTACCCAATTCAAACCCTTTGGGAATAAAACGTTTTGTTCCAGGTATTTCCATATCATTTAAATATGAATGCTAAATTATCATGCAAATACAATACACGAAGAATCTTAGTCCCGGGAGATTTGAATTGGGTACAACATTGAGTTAGCCGATTAGGTCTATTGCTGGTTTTCACTCACGTGATCAACAGCCATGTTTTTCAACGAAAACAAAAGGAAGCATTTGCATAATAATAGAGTTAATTTCCCGGAGGATTTGGTCGGGGCACCAACATGGCCGCCTTTTCTTTGTTTTGGGCACCAACATGGCGGTCGTGACGTCATGTGAAAACCAAGAATTGGTGGAATGACGCGAGATTTTGAAGAACAATCTAAAAACACTAAATCTCACGGGACTATGAGTGTGAGACTATTTCTGCTCTTTTTATAATTTTTATGCCTTCCATGTTAGACAATATCTTGTACATCATTATAACTTGTCAGACTTCTTAATTCTTAGTTTTCTTTTATACAATTCCAAGAAGTTTTTATTTTTGCATGTTTATCTTTATTGTTTCGTGGTGTACCTGGAAGCTAGCTTTTTGTAGCAAGAGATTATGATACTCTCTTGTTGTAGCTAAGTGTACTGGCCACGTTAATAAAGTGATTGATTGAAATCGGGTTGTATGAACTACAATAAACGCTTAATATCAGAAGATCATCTCACATCATTGATCACTTCTGTGATGATATCCAATAGAAAAACGGTACTTCGGTTACAAACTGGTT
>NC_090891.1:37998515-38008515 GCF_036669925.1 Montipora capricornis | reverse complement strand
CGAGGAAAAGGTTGCGTGATCCAAGTCTATTTCTTAGAAAACCGGAAAGACAGCTTCTATGCGCTTGCGCATATTATGAAGAATACGCAATAAAAATGAAAGGTCCTCATTGGGCAAAGACATGAGGCGTGACATCAGGTAGCAGCCCCTTCAAAAAGACAGGTAGCGTTGATCAATTCTTTACAACAGAAAAGTCATAGGCATTTACACAATATGGCTTCCAACAAACCCTTAAGACAGAATAGCCACCTTCGAGGGGAACAGTCTCAAGATTGGTTAGATTGGAAAACAGCAATGGTGCCGCCATTTGTCGAAGCTCCAAATCTAGAACCAAGAGGACAGGGGCAAGTTGGTTACATGTGGTCAGGTATAAGGAACACTTTTGGCGCTGAAGGAGAACATTGCGGAATTTATGAATGGCAAGCGAGAAGAGAAGATCAGCCACCCCGCATCGTTTACGTTGGAAGCACCTGCAGGAGTAAACCGGGAGCATTGCGAGACAGGCTTCCTGATTTCTGCACAACTGGATCACATAAAGTCAGTCTTATTAATTCAGCCTTGCGCAGAGGATATGAGTTGAGGGTTCGCGTTAAAGTTGCTAAAGGTTGCAGTTCTCGGTTCAAGGAGAAAGCTGAAGATATGGAAAACGATTTATTGGACCAATACGACTACGCCTGGAACAAGCGAAGGAACGGAGGAACAGGAGGAATGCGAGATATATTGCCGTGAATCACACCTTCCTTCATGACTGAATAGCTAGAGACCATATCAAATGTATGAACGTTGGACTATAGTAATAGTAGTCTTTTCGTACGCTGAATATTTTTAGCCGAATTTGGTTCATTATGCACCTTTTGATGCTAATTTTATTTTCTTTAAGAGAAGGAAGATTACAGATAACCTTTTGTTAGGTCGCTTACATGAGAAAGATCCTTGTAACTCAATAATGTTTCATTAAAAGATATCAATTGAACTAAGTACGGTGTGAAGAAGGTCATTCCTTTGTCTTGTACTCTTATGGAGTCTCTTGGTTGCGGCAGTTCGTGTTGTTGCTGAGGCGACAACAATACGATTGATCGCCAAAACATAACGATAACCGAGACACATCCGAGGGCCTGACTCCGAATCGGCAAAATGATCCAGGTACCTGTTTGCTCAAATTTGTCCGGATTTTCCCACAATTGTTAAGAGAATTTCGAAGAATGCATATCCGCGCAAAGTGAGGTCTGTTGAAAGAAAACAAGACAAGGAAGTGTAAATTGCTAGATCTTCAAGTGGAAAGTCGTCTTACGCGGGACATAAACGTTTCATATCCCTGTTCGAGTAAAACTATGCATGTGACATGCATGGTTTTACTCCATGTGTATTTTTGAGGAAACATTTCTTTCAGATGGCATTGAATAAACCCTGTTTTTTGCTGATGGAAAGTTGCTGACTGATTCAAAAACTATTGCCGAGAATTTTTAATAATCACGTTTCAATTCAGCATTGGTCGTAGGGTCTCTGAAGTCTCTGATGGGATAAAATCAGTACTTGTCTACCCAAAGATCCCAACGGCGAAATCAGCCTCTTCCCTGAGATAGGCCATAGAGATGTTTCTGGTCGATTCTCGCCATAACCGTCGGAAAATATGTGCTATTTATGCACGGTATATATGGGAGTTACAAAGATAACTTCCGCTCGATATTTATCTTCACCATCCTCAGAAAGGAGATTGCAAGAGGGTTGAACATCCTCAATTTAATTTACGACTGTTTTCGCCAATAATTTGCTTTCTGTTGAAAATTAGGTCTTCGGCAAGAAGGATCTATTAGCGAACTTCATACTGGAGTACGGGGACAAGTACGAACACAAGTTCTCAGTTCTCAGCAAGCGCATTTCGAAAATGATTTCGTTCTTTAAACGTCATGCGTGACCAGTGCCGGTTTTTAGGTTTTTACAAACTAACTCGGAGTCGTTCCAGTACTTCAGTCTCAAGATCGCTATCAAGTCTAACGCTCAGTACATTGTCAGTGTTTTGATGAGGTATGAGTGAATATGGACAAAAGTTTACTGAATGGCCTGACGAGCACAAGTTATAATCCATATTTCCAAATTGCTTACAGATGATTGGAGGTAACTTAGTTTCATCAATGAAGTCGCCTTGGAAATCAAGGGTATAATGATGTTGCATGGAGTGGTACAGAACACTGTGATCTGCAGACAGTGAGCTTCTACGAAGAATTCTAATGATTTCTTCTAATAGATATCGCCGGAAGGAACTTTTCGTAAAGACAACGATAAAACCGTTACAGACTTCACCGAACCAAGTCAAGTCCAAGTTCTGAAAACGACAGCTGCTACTCGCGATTAGGCCAAATGTTCTTTGGCTGTCTAGGCGCTCGAACAACTGGATTAGAAAAACAAGACGATTTTAGGACTTCAAAGGCTTAATTCATTGGGATTTTAATAACTATATTAGTAGCTTCAATACTTAAAGTAAAAACACTATTATTCAGAAGCCTCAACTATACTCGCTCTGACTCGTGGCAAAAGTCGGTATATCTCTCACCCTGTTAGAGACTAGAACTGACTCCCCTAAAGAAGAAATAAAAAACATTTGTGATATTTCAACTTTCAGATTACAAGAATTTTCATAATGTTTCTTTTTTGTTAAAACGTTTTCTCATCTTAATCTTATTCTATGTTCCTCACCTTTCATGCGTCTTTTGCGTTACTTGTTCACCGATTCAGACAACTCGCCATGCACTGAAGCTACTCAAAAGCACTTCGATTACCTGTAGTTTTACTTGTGGCTGGGACTTAACGAAAAGAGTTTTAATTGAAAACTTCAAGGTAACATGTCGAAATTTTGGAAGAGAATTCCTTCAAAAGTATTCACACTTAATAAATATGCAAAAAGGGTTAGAAAATTGCTATTTGGATACATACTAGTAGCGTTTTATTCGCTTTCAAAAGGAAAAAAGCGTGCTGACAAATTGCAAACCTTCAGAAACCACTTTAATAATGAGTAAAATGCAACGTTAGGTAGAACAGTACAAAACAGATGAACAAAATCCGTCTCAGCAAAACATTATTTAGTAACAAGTATCTTTCTCCTGTACTCTGCCTAGTGTTCAATGTCATCCATGAACCCTTCTTAAATATACTGGTGCGTAATAAACCAAAATTGAACTAAAACATTCAGCGTCGCCAAAACGCTAATATAACTATGGTCCAACATTCACACATATGGTAGGGTCTCCGGACATCCAGTCAAAGAAAAGTGGTTCTCTTAGTCAAAGGAATATCTCGCAATCCTCGTGTTCCTCCTTCCTTCTCCTGTTCCAGGCGTAGTCGTACTGTAGTTGTCTAATAGATCACTTTTCATATCTATAGCTCCCTGCCTGAAATAAGGGTTACGACCGGGACGTCCTGTGCCTTTAATGATCTTTAATGGGAACCCTTAACTCATATCCTCTACGCAAGGCTTCATTCATGCGTCTGCATGGCTTTGTTCGATTCGGTTGGGCAGTATTCTAGAATTCTGTCTCGCAATGCTCCCGGTTTCATTCCTACAGGTGCATCCAATGTAAACAACATGGTTATTCTGATCTTCTCTTCTCGCGCCGCTTGACATTCGTAAACTCTGCAATGTTGTGCTTTATCGCTGAAAGTGTTTTTTTTATGCCTGACCACACGTAATTAACTTGCCCCCGTCCTCTGGATCCAAGCTTTCGAGCTACGGAATGTGTAGGCACCATGGCTGTTTTCCATGCTGACCAACCGTCACTTTGACGTTTGCTGTTCTCTCGGAGCCGTTTGTTGGCAGCCATATTGTGTTAATGCCCATGACTTGTATGGTGTAATGAATCAATCAATGTCAAGCTTCATGTTTCCGCCCAATAAGAACCTTAAAATATGCGCAAGCGTGTAGAAGCAGTTCTTCCGGTTTTCCAAGAAAAAGAATTGTAGCACGCAAGCTTTTCCGTGAACTGACCATGCGGTGTGTTATTTTGAAATCAAAACTGCATGAATAAGTTGATTACATTGCGCATGCGCACACTTTTTCCAGAATAACAAAGAAAGTTTGTTACGTGAAAATCTGTATTGTGAATAAAGATTTTGTAGAGTTCGGTCAGCTTTACCAATGCCTGAGTTTAGATTAAACTGTCCTCAATTTCTTTAACAAAAATGGACTTAGTTCTAGCGGCGGCGGTGTTTAGGCATTAAGGCAAGGTCAAGTTGTTCTTGACTTCCGGTTTTCTTAGAAACAATTTAATAGTCCGCCTAAATTTTCACGCTTTGATTTCTTAGAATTGGCCTTGACAAACATACCCATTTAACAGTGGTTTCTTCATTGCTATTGTAAACAAGGCAAAGAGGAGTAAAAATACTTATAAAATAGAAAACTTCTAAGAAAGACCGGGATTCCAAATCAACTACTCTATTTAATACACCGAGGCACAATTCCGCGAGCAGTGTAAACGAAGAAAATTAAAATTAAAGGAACGAGCTAGTTTAGACAAAAGGACCCTTTCATTGCAAAGCTACCCTAACTTTACTGAGAAGTTAGGCCGATATAAAACCACTTATTATTACTCTTCTATAACGCAAAACAACAATAACAATATACTAAGTGACACTTCAAATTTCATTCGCGAGCCAGCCTGAGAAGAACAATACCGTGCAATGTTATACTATGGACGCCCAGTTTTTCTATTGGCTAGTTCTTTAACGAGCTTATATTTTGGCGGGCACGTGATGACAACGAGGGGTCTCATCATTGGACAGAAAGATGAAGGGTGACATCAGGTAAAACCCCCGATCAAAACGTATAAGGGAAGCATTAGTCGATTATTTTAGACTACACAAGTCATTGACGCAGTATGGCTGCCAGAAAAAAAAAACCCTTACGAAAGAAGAGCCATCTTCCAGCAAAAGGCTGGTCAGCATGGAGAAGAGCCATAGTGCCTCCAAAGACCGCAGCTCCAAATCTCAAGCGTAGGCCAGGACACGTTGGTAAAATGTGGTCAGGGATAAAAGACACTTTCGGCGATAAAGGTAGAAGATGCGGAATTTACGAATGGCAAACGAGAAAAAAGGTTGTCGTAACAGCGTCGTATATGTGGGAAGCACTTGTAGGTCTAAGGAGGGCGCATTGCGTGACAGGATTCTGGAATACTGCAGAAATGGATCACACAAAGCCGATCGCATTAATAAAGCCTTGAACCGAGGGTACGAGTTGTGGGTTCGGGTAAAAGAAGTTGCAAGAGGTCCTCATGCGAAAGCGCCAGAAGTGCGTGCTGAGAGCATGGAGAACGATCTCTTGGACAAGTACAACTACACTTGGAACATTAGAAACAACTGAGGGATACGATGGCTGCCTTAGCACTAGAACAAAGATCACAATGATAACCAACAAGTGAAATAATTTATCGCTTTGGCATTTTATCTAGTCAGTTTACTAAAGCCTGATCTTAGTTACGATTACAAGTGCTTTCGGTTCTTCATAAATGTCTTTAGGTAAGCTTTGGCTTATTTTATGCACCGATGTTTGTCAAATTCATTACTGTTGGGTAAATTTCTTCAATGACATCATTCGGTAATTTAGTACAGATTTCATAAAATTATGGTTATGTTCAACCAACAGTAGAAAGCTTGCCTGTTCGTTGAGAGTTCAAGTAGTGAAGAGAATTTCCAATGTCGGTGATATTAAACATTTCAATATTCTTTGAATGAGTCACCAAAGAGGGGCGAGAATAAAAGGCGGCATTAGTTTGCAAATTAGCATGTAATCGCGGGAAATCATAGTGAATCATACTGATTCGGGAGGTGAAGTAGCTGATTTACAAAAGAATAGTGCTAAAAAATAACTGATGTAATCAGCTTTATGCCTAAGTACCTTTTCGAGAATTCTTAGCGGTTATATTTACAGTTATATGTGATATTTAACAAACCAGAAAAGTTTCGGATTTCCAGTTCGTTCTACTTACATTGCATTCTGCATAATTATGCAACACCGCAGGTCACTACGTCATTTTAGTATTGTTTAGTTTCTTAGTTTCTTAGTAAAGGATCCACCACTCGGCAAATAGCCTGGTGTTTGGCTCTATTTTATTTTATTTGTGAGGACTTATTCACTAAGAAGCTCTTCTCAGCTAATCCAACCAATCTGACAACATGCTGGCAGAGACTGACCACATCACTGGAACTCCATCTCCTACTATTTGCAAACTTTGTTTGGGTTCTTTGACGTCACACAGTGTGAACACCAAGGGTTGTGAAAAGGTGCCGACGGTTTTCAGTCCTTCTCAGAAAACACTAATAACTATTCGCAGATCTATTGCAAAAGGAAATAGTTTCCTCTAAGTTCTTTCAGTCAAGACCCCAAGTGTTGGTCCCCCACCAAAGTCCAATTGTCAACCAAATGAGCCAACTGGTCAGCAGATAATCATGTTAATCCTGGCTGTTTTCAACCTTCACCGACAAAAAGTATATGCCTGTGTGATACGAGTCTCTCTTTATACACTTCTTGATTACATGTACTTCATTCACTCGTTCTTGATTGCCTAATGTATGAAATTAACGCTTCACGAATTCGCGTTAATTTATGTTAACGTTCATTTCCTCGCTGTCAATTAAGCAGCGAGTTAATTTCTGCTTAATTACCATTATTTTTACCCCAAATCTATAACTCACTCCGGACATTCTTGACATCTAGCCAAACAAATTTTATTCGCGCCAATCTTTCATATTTATAGTAAATCGAGCGGTTGATGTACTTCAATTGCATTTTGCTGTTGTTCGCTGTCTGAAGAATAGTTCTCAACATCTGCTTCTTTAATTTCGGTATCATGGACATTGTGAAGAACGCTCAAAGTAGCCAAATTCCTTTGTTTAATAATCCATACGTTTAGGGACAATTGCACGATAATTGTTTGTATTTTAAAGTTTTGCAGTTAATGTTAAAATAAATTTGTTCCTGTTCTCAACGAATTGGGTTTTCTTGGGGGAGCGGAAGGGTGTGTGTGGGTGTGTGATGGTGGGGGGGGGGGGGGGGGGGGTGGGGTTGGTGTAGCAGAAGCGTTAATTTCCACATTTTGAAATTTTACCCTCTCTTTCGCGTTCATTTCCTATAATAAGGTAGATGTTGGTGATTCATAATTTGTGATTCGAGAGTGTGTAGTTTTTCTCATCCGGTTTCTCAAGATGTTTCTTGGGCATATTGAATGAGAAAAATGTGTGACAAATAAATTCAGTTTTAAAACATGACGCTGTTTGATGAAAAACTTGAACCTTCGTACCGACTTCATTACTATAGGCGACTGTCAGAACGAGTCAGAACACAATAGATGTTATTATTATGCAAACAAGTGGCATAGTATTCAGCAGATAAGCTAATTTTTTCTATTTTTTACCTTCCTGCCTGCACTTTTGGTGGAACATATTTTATTCCCACTGTTTTTAGTCTTTAAAAATCTATATTTGTGAAAGAGCAATCGTTGTGTTACTAGATTAGGATGACGTGGCCAGCAACTGTGAAACCGCAGCTGACAACAAAGGCCCTTCATGTACCTTGAACCACTGAGAGCCTAGTCTTCGTTGAATGAAAGTGCCAATTATTATCGACAATTGTTGCAAAAAAAAAAAAAAAAAAGAGATAGGATTTGTTTCCCTTTCTTCCAGCCGTTTTTGCTGGAAGTAGATATTGTTCACACATCGTAGTGACTTCTTCACTGACACCCATTGCTGCACTTGTGGTATTCTATTTGTAAATTTCCGTTACTTGAGTAAAAAATTTAATATTTACCAACCGAAGGAATGAAGTGTGTTGAAATAGCTATTACTCCAGGCACGTGTATCATAGGATAGGAAAGGCGAAATGAGTGAATCAGAGGGAATTGTTCCAAGGAGCTATCCTTGAGGTACACGGCAGCAAGTACTTCAGTACAAAGCTAGAACTTAGATACATTGTTCGTAGTGACTATTTACAGGCGACTTTCACGATAGCCTCCGATGTAAAGCAAGTCGAATGAATGGTAATACCTGTCCACGTATATCATAAAACTCAAGTCTTTTCAGTGCTGGCGCAACTTCGAGGCAGCTTTCTAATCGTTTATCGGTTTCAGTATTGGTGCAATTTATCCATTCAGTCTCAACATTGCAAAATTATTAGGGAACAACGAATAGTACTATGCACTTACCTGTGCCTCGAGATCTATAGTGACTGTCCTGTGTCTTCAGCGCTACACTTCAGCGACGAACATGATGAACCCAACACAATTCTTTTCATTATTTACTTTGGTTACTGATAAGTCAGAATTGATATCGATGTATAATAACCAATTTGACCTGTAAAAACGGATTCAACCTGAGACCGGGATTTGCCTGCAACATAAACTAGGGGTGGCGAATGGTTCATCAAAAACTGTGGGTCTCGCAAAATCTTAGTCGAATTTCACGGGTCTCGCAGTCTCGTTTTTTGAGCGGTTATGTGCGTCTCGCAGTCTCGTTTTTTATATGAAGGTGTCAAACACTTTGAAGTCTCGGTCTCGCAATCTAAAAAGTCAAAATGTCTCGGGCTCGCAAAAACGCTGGTCTCGCCGTCTCGCAAAGTCTCGCATTTACCGTTCGCCACCCCTTAAACACCTTGCAATTGGGCAAATGTATGTACTCCTATCAAATCTCGACCCTTCTCGTTCACTGTTAGCAAATAAAATTGTTTTACTGGAAAATTCAAATACATTCCTATTGTACAAGACATTGTTAGACCTTCCAATTACTTTACTGCAGACTGAACTAATACTAAACAATTCTCCGCGCTTTTTATCAAGGTCATAAGTTTTACAATTCTCCTAAGGCAGTTGTTTATTGTTTCCTACGAAATTCATCTTTGTTGAAAATCTGAAGTGCAATCTGTCTACTTTTTGGCCTTTTATACTATTTCATCTCTTCCAGTTTTCGAATCTCTGATTATCTTAGTCGTTCGTTAGTTAGAATAGATCCATTTTAGGTCATGTTACCGAGGAGGTCTTGCCCAAGTTCGTTTAGAAGGATAATGCGTCTCTCGTATAAAAACGAACAATGATGCGCGTGTTTTTTCTGATTTTCAGTCCTCTGTGACAGTTACACAAAATCGAATTGTTTCACATTTTTGGCCTGACATGCGTTGACATCGTTTCTGAGAGATGGGAAGATACGTCAATCCAAAATGAACGGTATTGGTTTTCAATTTCTCGGAATAATTGCTTTCGTTTTCGGTTTTATACAACACTTCATTGAAATTCGTGTCATGCATGATCCAAAAATAACAATCATGATTTCTGCACTGTTAACTCAGTTGTATGTATAGTGATTAAGCAAAGTAAAACCCACAATAGGATACTATAAATAACCATACCAGTGTTCACGGATCTCCGAGTTTCGCAGTAAGAGTTTGACAAACTGTATTATCTATCTTTACCCTCTCTGTTGGTGGAGTTCCTTTAAAAGGAAGCTATACCAGTATTTCGTGATTTGTGAAAAGTGCAGGAATGGTCCACCTTTAATTCAATTAATTTCAATGGGTGTCAGTGAAGAGGGGACTGGGTTGTGCCAACAATATCGATTTCCAATGTACAGAGAGTGGAAGAAAGCAAAAAAGAAAAAAAAATCCTGTTTCTTTTTTTGCAACAATTGACAAACGGTTGTTGACAGTTTTATTCTACGAAGACTAGCCTGCGAGCAGGCTCCCAGTGGTTCGAGGTACATGAAGAGCATGCTCGACTGCTCGAATGCGCAGGCTAAACAAAGGCGAAAAGGTGTTGTCAGATGCGGTTTCTTCCTAATTTATCTAAGAGGTATAGAGTGCTAAAGCTTGGTCGAAAAAACGTACCGTACACACACATGGAGACCCACACGTCCAACACGAAGAGCTCATCTGCCCAGCTGTTTACCTAAGTAACCTGGAATAGGTAAATCCATTCGACCTTTGATGCAACAAATAAATCACTAGAAGAATTCATTTAATAAGAAAAAT
>NC_090891.1:37941015-37993515 GCF_036669925.1 Montipora capricornis | reverse complement strand
ACAACGCTTTTACCAAACCAGTAGACCACTTTCAAAAATGGCGACTACATTTACATTCTTTTGTCTTTATGTTAAATATACCAACTGCCCTCGTTTCGAAACTTTTTTTTTTTTTTAATTTCGTGTTCGTAGCGAGGCTACAAACGTTTATTAGCATTAAAACAGAAGAACATTTTATTTGGCCGCCATTATGAAAGAGGACTAATTGGCGGCCCCGTGTATGATGTTGTTGTTTTGGGGCGTTGTCGTTGCCGTCGTCGTTTCTTAGATAATGAGAGGAATCTTTGTTAATAATAATAATAATAATAATAATAATAATAATAATAATAACAATAATAATAATAATAATAATAATAGAATAATAATGATTTTATTTGCATAATAAAAAATAAAAATATTTACAAAAATTAAAATATCTCCAAAAGGTAAGAACTATAAATTTACGAGCAATATAGATATTTCTCTGTTAAAACTGTTTTAAAACTTCCAAATAAATAAATAAAATAAAATAGAAAAGTCATTTAATATTAGATCTGGCAAGTTCAACGTCCACATCAATGTCTTTAACATTATTGGTTCGCCTCCTATTTGATCTGGAGCCTCTGAGGCAGAGTAGCGCTGACCTTAAAATAGAGAAAGAAACTTTTCCTCTTATCCACGTCATTGTCTTTGCATAGTCTTCGCCTTTCTTTATGGATATCAGTTCTGCGAGTCGCCTATGATATCTTAAACATTCGCGTCCCATACCTCCTGTTGTGGTGAATACTAATGGCGTAAAGGACGCTTCATACATTCTTTTCTTCTCGTTTTCATGAAGGCGATACACTTGTTCTGGCGTAAGATCTTTGTATGAGTCAGCGTTTGGATGGCATACTCTTATATCGAAAAAGGTCGACTTTTGTTTCTCCCAAAATCCACGTGCATGAATGTCGAGGCGGGCGTCGCAGGCCAGGTTTGCACCACTGTTTAAAGTCTCTCCGGTAATTTCTTGTAGAACTGGTTCTGTTTCTACATCATTGCAGACTAGGTTAAGTAGATCAGCTTCGAGGTCGCGTAACTCGTTGTGACGTTGAATAATAAAGCCACCGCGTTTACAAATCATGGCGTGATCCACACTAAAGCGATCTCCACACACACAAACGGTGGGTGTGCCCGTTATTCCCCAATCATACCTTAGGTGGATAGCATCTTTGAATTCTCTCTTGTTCAGGTCAAAGTCCAAGTCCTTATTGGGAATTACTGTTAACCAATTTGATGCTCCCTTCTCTCTAGCTAAACTGACAGCTCTTTTCGTTCTTTCGGGTAGAGAATTCCTCCACTCGTCCGATCGTTTGAGTAATCTTTCCTCCTTTTCTTTCTTTGCCTTTTGTTGTAATGACGTGACTTCAGCTTCGTCAGGCGGTTCATGTAGCTGTGACATAATCCGTTCAGCAAGGGGAGCAGTTACATTAACAGATGCTTGGAATTCGGCATTCGCACTCTGGGTGGGATTCGTAAATCCTAGGCCTCCAAGACGCACTGGAAGTGATAGGATATCCCGCTCAAGCTGTGTACACTTGTGATCCACCATTGAAGGTATCAGTACATCGGATATCGCGCGTTCAAGAGGCTCTAGAAGGTCTTCGATATTCGGTAGTGTTCTAAGATAGTATGTCCACCGATGGCTTAGGCCAAAAGTATAGGCCACATAACTAGCTTGTGGATGTGATTGCGCAAACTCCGCCAGTCTCACTATTTGACTTATCCAATAATAATAATAATAATAATAATAATAATAATAATAATAATAATAACTTTATATATATAGCGCTCATATCCTGAGCTCATGGCGCTTTACAATGTATCATAAGCATGGAATATATTAAAAATATATTTACAATTCATATATTACACGTCTTAAAATCATTTTACAAAAACAATGACCCTCTCTCTAAAAATTGCATAAAAAGTTGTTTTCAATCCTCTCTTAAAACCAGATAAAGATGGAGACCTACGCAAATATAATGGTAACGATTTCCACAGTTAAGGGGTACACAATGAAAAAGCCTTGGCCCCGTAAGTTTCCGTGAACGATCGAGGTTGTTCTCATAGCTGCTTAGATGCGGACCGCAAGTTCCTGGAATGCGATTAATAACTAAGTCTGTCCGCCAGATAGCTAGGTGAAACGCTCTTTGTGTCAGAACAATAATAGGGCAACATTGCCTTATTAGCGTCAGCCCATTGTGTTCTATCTATCAGCCTAAAAATCAGTACTGAATATTGAAAGAACATTTCATAATGAGCTATCTCTGGGACTTTGAGAGCAATTTACCACATAATCTCTGAGTAACGACGCTTTGAAGATTCCAAGTTTTAAAAAGAATGCATGGGTCGTTAGTCCTTTTTCCACCCAAGAACTTATCAGTTTTTGCTGGCTAATAACTCGCTCGTTATCAAAGCCAGAAGGCTAAAAATTGGAAATTTAACTAAGGGCGCGTTCGATTGACCGTATTCCGGAATAGGAATTCATGGAAAAGAAGTTAGAAATCGTTCGTTTTTGCGGAGATTCATATTAATATTGTCAAACATCTGCTAAAAAGCTATTTTAAACATGGCTTTATTATCCTTGTTGCTGCAAAACGCCACACATAGTATTTTAGATCATCACTCCGCGTATTCTTATTCCGGAATAGGGTCAATCGAACGCGCCCTAAGTTTAACACGTTCTTTCAGCTTTTGGAGTCAATGTGTAAATAGTCAGCAAACTCGTATGTTAATGAGACAAAATGCAAATAATGACGTCAGCAAAGATTCGTCTATAATAACTGAAGTTTCTTGTTTATTCTACAGGTAGTCGTAACTCCGAATATGAAGACGTCTATGTTGCCATTACTGGTCTTGATTCTGCAAGCTGTGGGCACCAAACACACCCTTGCAAGTCTATTGCACAAGCAGTTCGTCAAGTTGACGGGAACTATGGCCACATTTATCTTAACGGCACTGGCACAGAGAGACAGCCGTTCAATTGCAGCCGGGAAATGCAGCGTGGGATAGAAATTCAGAAAAGCGTCAGCATAGAGGGGATGAATTCAACGCCAACTGCGCACATTTCATGTTTTGGTGGAATAAAATTCCGGTCCGTCGAAAGAGAACTGAATGTATCCATATCCGGTATTGTCTTCCATCAAACCCCTCTGACGTTTGAAGATTGCAATTTCATACAATTATTTAACAGTTCTTTTCGAGGTGGATCCGCTGTAACGGCTTATGTGAACAACATATCCAGCACCAATTTCAACATCCGAAGTTCCTCATTCTTTGACAACAATGCGTCCTGTGTGGATTTCATTTTGGCTTCCTGCAAAGCTCAAACTCAGTTCCTTACAGTGAGAATCGATAACACCACTTTTCAGGGCAACGGCGGCTTTGGAAAACGCTCAATGAAATTAGGAGCAATAACAATTGGATCACCAATAAAAGCGGCTTTAGGCCCTGTCATTGTCGAAGTATCATGCTTTAAGGTCCATTACATCAACAACTCCGGCCATTTTGTTAAAATCAAATTGCCGCATGCCACCATAAACGAGGTCTATACGCACGTAACGCTTGTGGGAAATGGAGTTGGTCGGCTTTGGATGCGATCAAATAGCGAAGCAAACAGCTTGTTTAGTTCACTAGCAAGAAAAACCTACGCTAAATTTGTAGGCCTAAGCTGCTATAACAACCGGTTGCGATGTCTCATGATCGAGTGTAATGAGACCGAAGTGGAAATTTATAACTCTTCCTTTCAGGACCAGTACGTTCCATCTGGAAGAGGTGCATCCATTTCGCTTGAGGCAACAACGCACGCAGCATTGCGTGTGCTAAACAGCAGTTTTCGAAACAATCGAGCAAAAGCAGGCGGAGCCATAAACGTTCATAGCAAACATGGGACGATAGAGCTCTTGTTTTCACGCGTTAATTTTACTGCATGCGCCGCAGAAAAGTACGGATGTGCGGTTTTAGTCGGAGATCCTCAAGGTGCTCTAGTTACAAAGAGAACTGCTCTGGTATAAAGGTAAGGCGTAGAAGAAAGTGCAGTGTGTTCTATTTTCTTGTCTTTAGTGGAAAGATGACCATAAACGGCTCTTCCTGGACAAATAACAGGGTAAGGACAGATGTTACTTTTCTGTTGGGAAATGCCGGTGGCAAAACTGACATTACAGTCTCGAACTACGACTTTGTCAACAATTCTGCTCTTCTTCAAACTGCAGTTATGTTTGTAGCCTTTGGCCCACTTCCAGGCAGCATAATGATTGAGAATACCACGTTTTTGACTCAACTAGTGGACACTGAAGACAAAAAATCAAACGCATTGTTTATAAGTCCAGAATTCAGAATCGAGTTGATGAACGTGTCATTTAGCTCGCGAAATGCCATTGGGCTTGCGATATTCCGTTTCGCAAAAAAGCCTCAAGCTTTTGCGATGAACATTAACATCGTGAACTGCACTTTTTTCAACAGTGCTCAAGATATTGTAGTCAACATTTTAGAAGCAACCAAAATTAACTTCAGCATAAGAAATACTGTCTTTTCTACGAAACGTGCAGGAACCAAGGACATTAGCATCTTTTTTGAGGTTAAACCAATCAAACTAAACTTATCAAGCGCAGTTATAGAACTGGACAACGTAACATTCTTATCCCGGCCTTGCAGCGTTTTCAACCTGCTCACGCCAGGAGAGAAAGCTCTCAAAATAAGGAATTCCATTTTTCAAGGGGGCATTTGTTCTCATCAGCAAGGATCAAGGTACCATACGTATCAGTTAGGAGCTGGCTCAATATCAATTCTAGCATTACATGATAGCCTCAAGCAATCAGGATGTGTTGGGCATCAATACACCAGAAAGAACATCCACCCTTTGTGGAATTATGACACCAAAATAATCATCGAAGGCAGCACGTTTGAAGGAAACGCAGGTCTAACGGTGGGAGCCATTGCCGTCGTCAACGGAAACGTTACGTTTGACAAGTGCAATTTTCGAAATAACTTTGGCAACAAAACCTCTGGACACGTTTATTCAGGGTATGGCACAGGCCGAATCCACTTCAAAGATTGTTCGTTCTCGACAACGCTCTATAGCATTGCGGCGAACGGCGTTCTCTTCAAAAAATCAACGGTTTTGTATTCTGAAAGCGGTGGACCATTAGAAATTGAAATCACTTCAATGGTATCAAATGTTAGTCAAAGAATTACTCTCTCCACAATGGTGGGCGTCTCGAATGGAGGATACGTCAACATTGATAACCAGTCCATTATCGAATGCAGCGCGGGAAGTCAGCTTTTGTTTGAAAATAACACGCACTTTCAGTACGGATACAACGAGATAAACGGAAATTCCTGCCGATTTAACGTGACTGCTCTACACTATTCCTGTAATTCGTGTCCCCCCGGTTTCTATAGTTTACAGAAAGGTGCTTCGCGCGGACTAAATTTACTCTCGTCGTTTGAATGCTTGCCATGCCCATTTGGAGCGACGTGTATTGAAAAAAATGTCGCTGCAAGACCGAATTTCTGGGGATACCCGAATCCTAACAAGACCCATGCATTGACGTTCTATGCTTGTCCGGAAGGTTATTGTCAGAGTCCATCAGAGAAGTCGGGTGTACTACGATATAACGCCTGCTCTGGAAAGCGAAGCGGATTCCTCTGTGGGAAGTGTTTTCCGGAATATAGTGAAACACTCTTTACTACCGAGTGCCGCAAGAGAAGCGAATGCAATAACCACTTGTTGTGGATAATAGCAATAATTTACACGACTGGAATGGCTCTTTATCTCTTAACTAAGCCTCCGATAATACGTTATCTTGTCAAACAAATATTGTGGTTCAGGTATCGAGAAGGCTATGCTTTCATTGATGGATCTGATGGGGAAATGGATGGACACAAAGATAGTGGATATCTTAAAATCATATTCTATTTCTATCAAGCCGCCGATCTATTGATAGTAGGGTCAGCTGAACATTTGCTTCACGATAAAACTCCATTTGTACTGTCTATCGTTGAAGTGTTTAATTTTGAGATCAGAACCCTCAAGGATTCTATATCGTGCCCTTTTGCTGGAATTACAGCTGTTACAAAGGAGTTGCTACTTTCCGGAACCGTTTTTCTCGTAATGGCAGAAATAGTAACAATTTACTGCTTTCATTTCGCTTTCAACAAGGTTAGGAGAAAGCAAGGGCCACGTGCCATTCATTACATTGCCGTTTTCATAGAGTTACTTCTACTTGGGTACGAGCGACTTGCAGAATCATCCTTAAACCTTATGAACTGTTTTCCTATAGGCTCTGAGAAACGGTTGTTTATCGATGCAGAGATCGTTTGTTGGCAGTGGTGGCAATATATACTGCTAACTTACATTATCGTGTCAGTGGTACCCTTTATCCTTGTTTTGTACTTTGGATCGTCAAAGCTTTACGACGCCTCAATCTCAGCGAAAGAGGTTCTCGGAGCGTGCATATTTCCATTACCGTTTCTAGTTTACTGGCTGTTTAAGAGAGTCCTTATAACAGGGAATAACACCCCACACGACAGACAGAACAACAAGGAGGTTGTGGAAGTACTTCATGGGCCGTTTCGTCATCCTAACGACAACGGCAACGACAATGGAACACTGTACTGGGAAAGCGTTTTGATTGGTAGACGGTTGGCGTTACTCCTTTGTCACGCATTCATCACAAATTCAATGCTTC
The DNA here is from genome assembly GCF_036669925.1 of Montipora capricornis. Classification (NCBI taxonomy): domain Eukaryota; kingdom Metazoa; phylum Cnidaria; class Anthozoa; order Scleractinia; family Acroporidae; genus Montipora; species Montipora capricornis. The sequence goes on along the minus strand of NC_090891.1, from coordinate 37,986,805 downwards.
GATTGGTTTGCATGACTGTCGCTTGCATCGCCATATTGCTTCATCACGCCCTCAAAAGCCCTTTTCAGGATCCTATCGCGAACAGATCTGAAACAGCGTCTCTTACCATCTTGGCTGTAATGGCAGTTATCAATCTGACAAAAGCCACTTTGGTGTCCTTTGGAATAACCGTTGGTGGGCCAGCCACAACTTACCTGGAAATCTTCGAGTGGTTTGAAGTCTGTGTGTTGGCTTTTGCTCCAGCTTTATTGGGCATTTTCGTAGCTATCACAGCGTTATCTCAGCTCGTACGGTTTTTTTGCATTTCTTACGAGAATGATTTTTCGACTCGGGAAACAAGAAGGAATAGCTCTTCGTGCATTTTTCTTAGAGACACTGCCTGGTCTCTAACCAAAAAGAGGGACGGTTGTTATTGATAATTTGAAAGACAGGCAGCCAAGACTCAGAATTACAAGTCTTCCGATTTATAAGGATTTATATAACAAACAAAAAAATTACTGACAACATCGGCTAATCTTAACTTTAAGGTACGGTAATACGAGCAACAAAAACGTGCAACTTGTCTCGCAACATTGCTGCGGAACTCTGAGTCGAAAAGCGATGTTGCGCGTTTTACATCCCACACACAACCTGTCTCGCAACAAAAAAAATGTGTTGCAGGTTGCTGCAGCATGTTGCAGGAAGTAGAACAGACCTCTACTTTCTGACACACCCTGCATCAACTTGCAACACTTTTTTTTTTGTTGAGTGAACTTGGATAAACGTTTACTGAATGGTCTGAAGAGCACAAGTTATAATCCACATTTCCAAATTGCTTATAGGTGATCAGAGGTAACATAGTTTCATCAATGAGGTCGCCTTGGAAATCAAGGGTATGATGTTGCATGGAGTGGTGCAGAACACTGTGATCTACAGACGCTGAGCTTCTACGATGAATTTTAATGATACCTTCTAATAGCACTGCCCTCATACGGGGATTTGTCAATAGTTTTGCAATGAAAGCGCGCGCGGGACCGTACGGGTCATATAATAATAAAACTGACTCTCCTGAAAGAAATAAAGAGCATTTGTGATACTTCAACTTCCAGATTACAAGAATTTCATAATCAGTTTCCTTTTTATTAAAACGCTTTCTCATCTTCATTTTATTCGATGTTTCTCAACTTTCATTGCCTTAGCATTTTATCTCAGTTGTTGTCATGCATGGCCTTTACAAAAAAACACGTGAAAAAGTCACAAAAAAGTAGACAAGGATTAGTGCACATTTCTTTTTTCGACTCTGACAACACGCTATGCATTCGCTATACTCAGCTCAAGATAGCCGAGAAAAGAGCACCTGGATTACCTGTAGTTTTACTTATAGTTGGGACTAAAGGATAATAGATAATTGTCATTAAAAACACCATTTATACGAGATTTTGGAAGAGAATTACTGGAAAAGTATCACATGCGTGAAAACAGCGAGAAAATAGTTGTTTGGCCTTACACTAGTCGACGTTTACGCTTTTAAAAGCGAGAAAAGGAGGGAATTTCTCGGTCAAGATAATTTGAAAAAGCATGCTGATCAAGATTACGTTCAAAAACCAATTTCCTAAGGAATAAAAAATGGAAACAACGAAAAAGATCGGTATCAACTGAGCATTCTTGAGCAACACTATTAACACAAAAGCTAGGGTTATCTGTAATCTGCCAACTTTTACGTAATTATTTTTAGAAACAAGGTGCATAATGAAGCAAAATCTGACTAAAACATTTAGCGTTACGAAAACACTAATGTAACTATCGTCCACCCTTCTGGGGCGGGTTGCTCCAGGCCAAGGTAGCGCTAACCGTTGGTTAAGAGGCATCAAAACCTATAGATGGTTTTCATCTGACGTCACAGCGGCCATGTTGGTGAACAGAACAATAGAGAAAAAAGTCTTATGGGAATTTGACTCTACCATAATGCAAAACATGAGCCATAATTTGCTATTGTTTTGTGCACGAACATGGCCGTCTCTTCACGTGATTGAATACCATCTATAGGTTTCCATGGTATTTAACGTTTGGTTAGCACTAACCATGCTTCAAGTTCAAGTTTCAAGTTTAGTAACTTCTCATTTTGCTATTACAGTGGTAAAGGCTACACCATCCCGCAAATAGCATATGCTAATCTAGGCGGGAAGTGTTTTTATCTAAATATGTACAAAGAAGTCTCAAACAGTAAATTACTAAACTAATTCATTAATTGATTAAAAGCCAAAAGATAAATAACCAAAACAAAAAAGATGAATTAATTGATATGGACATTTTAAGAGAATAACGGAAAATGAGTCTCGACATACTGAATAGACCATATTCGTATTCTTGGTTTTGCACTGGAACTAGCTTGCAATGGAGGCTAATGCGGGGGAATCTTTTCAAATGCAAATACTTTTTAATATATTCCCCCGCATTAGCCTCCATTGTAAGCTAGTTCCAGTCCAATACTGAGAATACGAATATGGTCTATTACTGATATGCTGACAAAGTTTATAAATTACACTGTACAGATATCTCCTGATTCAGCTAGAAGAGGTAATTTTTGAATCAAGTATTAAGATCAACATAAGAATCCTCGTGCTCTAAAAACCGCAGTAGTATTTGTTTGAGACAATTTTTAAAGGAAAATCTCCTCTTTTTTCGCAAGTATTGAGGACGTTTATTCTATATTTTTCATCCATATTCCGCGAGAAGGATTGACTCTGTTGATGTAACCTCGAAAATGTCTCATAAAAATTGCCCGCTTTCGCTGATCGAGTGTTATAGGAATGTATAGAATCAATGTAAGTAAAAAGCTTTCAAGCTATCAATTTTGCAATGGATATCATTCATTATTAAATTCTCAACCTGGGATAATGCAATTCTCGTGCTCTGATTGGTTAACTCAATCTCGGTTATCAGCTCATATACCTTGGTTTGACCTTATATGGTAAATATAAGGAAAGCGAAATTTCTCTCTGAAGAAAGCAAAAAAAAAAAAATTTCTGGACAGCTGGATTAAATTCCGACGTTTAGAAGTACGCGAAAAAGTAAGAAATGTTTTTGTGACGAGCCTGCGTCTGTCTGACCACAAGGTGTTACACGACATCGCATCGGTTCTCATCAAGTTTTTTTGATTTCGCTCAGATTTGCTCGCTTTTTTCGTTCGTATTTCGTACTTTCTAAACTTTTGGAGTTTAAAGGAATTTAATAAAACAATTATTCCATTCGCGCTTGTTGGATATGAGACTGGTTATAGCAAACTCGGCGCTACGCGCCTCGTTGGCTATTTACCATCTCATATCGAACGTGCGCTCATGGAATAATTGTTAATTAGAGTTGATATAGCCTTGTAATAGAGCATGTTCACAGGAAGAATGTTAGCACGTATGAATAAAGGTATAGCATGCTCTCTTTCATTTGCAAAGTAAATTAAACGCAGAGCTCTCTTCTGGAGGATTAGAATTTTGTTACGATTAGCCTTAGAGGTCTGGCCCCATGCTTCGAGCAACCCAGGCCTGGTCGCCGGCCATCCAGCCCTTCTTCACGGCAATATATCTCGCCTTCCTCGTGTTCCTCCGTTCCTACTCTCGTTCCAGGCGTGGCCGTAGTTTTTCAATATCTTCTCTTCTCGCTTGCAACGTAAATTCCGCATTGTTCAGCTTCATGGTGGAAAGCGTTTTTTATGCCTGACCACATGGAACCAATTATAACTTGCCATGGTACTCGTCGCAGAAGCGTTAATTCCAGAATATTAATACAATACACCGAATTCATAAATGGCGGCCACCCTGGATCAAGTTAGCGGCCAAACATGAGATCTAGGCTATTTAGGATAAACATGCAGTATTTTTGAGGAGGGAAGGAGAAAATGAACGATCGACGTGCGTAGAATTACATTCCTGGTTCTTCTTTAAGTGCCAGAAGGTCATCGATATTAAAAATGATGAGCTACGGTTTTGCCTGAAATGTTGGAACGATTCTGCTTAAAGCTCAAATTGTAAAGCGGTAAATTTTAACCTTTAGTAAACTAACATCGTTCGATCCGGCTTAGGCTTATGTAGTAATTGTGTAAAATCAAGTCATCTCTTTGAAGAAATGAAAGACAGCTCTTGTTTTTCTTTTTGTTGCTACTGCTTTCTTAAGAGTCGAAGGACACACCGTTCAAGGGAAAGACAGTTTTCTCATTTATCTGGATCCGAATTTGTTGTACACATAACAAAGCGAAAATTTGCCAAGCAGGGTGGCTGTGTCGAAAAGTGGGACGGGGACGCGGGGACGTGGGGACTCGGGGATGCGGGGACTCGGGGACTCCGGGACTTGGGGACGTGGGGACGCGGGTCTGGGGGACGTGGGGTCGTGAGGACGTGGGGACGTGGGGACGCGGCGACACATTTTCGAAGTATAGAATTTCAGAAATGGGAGAGCATCCCCAAGAAAGTTGAATTTATTATGTTATTTTGCAAAAATGATCATCTGTATGCCTTTCAAGTACCAGGTAAATACACAGCAAAATTCAAAAGTGGATTCTCGAAAAGTCATTCTCGCCACCCGTCAAAGAGCTCGACTCTAAAACAAAGCAGAAGACCTAATGGTCCATTGCTGACACTGCAGCTGATTTTTCCCGTTGCAGCGTTTGTTTTCGTTGAGCCTTATGATTTCTCTGTAATTCATGTTTGAATACCGTGCCAATGTCCTTGTCGGCGGAATTGTGACAGCATCTTTCCTGGCGCTTGTTCAATGTGTTCACAGGCCAGAATTAAGCTTCCCTGGAGGGTTGGTTGGGGGGTATTGCCATATATGAGCTATGTAGGTATGCGCCGCTGTGAAGGGTATGGCCTTTCAAGCACTTTACTCTGGGATAGGGTACATAAATCAGAGCGCTTGTGTCTAAAATAGGGTATAATTTTTCACGGAACTGACCAGTTGGTTGAAGATTTTATCCACAGACTAAGGAAACTAGAAAAAGACTGAACAAACTGAACAAGTATAAATAAATCCCTTTTTGAGAGAGAAACGATTGTGGTATAGGTTTTGTTTTGGCTAGACTGCGCTAGTTACCTCAGTAGTTTCTGAAAAACAATTACTCTAGGATAGGTAGGATTTGGGGAGTTTACTCTAGTACAGGGTTGCAAAATTCAGCTGAACCAGCTCTGGTATAGGCTAAGGGTTCCAGGGTCCCAGCGGCGCATCTCCCACCCAGAAATTCCTAAAATACCGCCCCCGGGCCAGAAGCTAAGTAACTCTTGACTCAAGTGTGTTAAGGCTTGATCAAGCTCATAAATTGTCATATTTTTGTTTTACGAGGAAACATTTATCCAATCGACGTTAACTTGAAAGCTGAATGCTTAGTTTTCTAAAACGTTGTCAGAATTTTTTAGGATAAACGTTCCCCAATCTCAAAAAAAAGCGTTATGACGTCTTTAGTCAAGAAATGTCACGTGACACAGACAACTATGAGTGAAATGCATAATTAAAAATGAAAAGGTTAGGATGCAGAAAGTAGATGTAATTTTAAATATTCAAGCCTCGATATACTTGGGGAATGATCTGTGAAATGGTCATATCAACGTTTCGTTCGTGTTGCCTATGTCAAATTTAGGATTTAAGGCAAAAAAAATTGTCCCCTCGTTTTACCTAAATTACTCCACTGTGTAACTTGATAGTAGTATAATGAAAGTCACCTTTTTAAGAAGACAAGTAATAAACTTTATTATGACTAGCTCCGTGAGCAGGCAAGATGAACCAAATCCCGCGCTGTCATTGGCTACCTCAGCGGGCAAGATGGGGCTATACTGCCCGCTCGGGATTTCTCGCTTGATCCCGCAAGATTAAAACCACTTTTTAGGGTTTTATCCCATAAATAAATCCTTTATTGACCAAGCTTGGTCAACAACCCATATATACTAAATATATATTTACTTCCCCTTTGTTTCCCATTGTACAAACGAGGAACTTAAAACCGGGGTACAACGCAGTTACGATCAAAAGACGAGGATTTCGTGAAATATGACGAAAAGTTAAACAAATACGAAAAATGCATCGCCACGTCCCCGAGTCCCCAAGTCTCCACGTCCTCGAGTTCCCCCGTTCCCACGTCCCTGAGTCCCCACGTCTCCACATCCCCATGTCCTCACGTCCCCGAGTCCCCACGTCCCTTGTCCTCGCGTTCCCGTCCCACTTTCGACACAGCCAAGCAAGGTGTAAGTTGTGTTGTTGTTGATTCACAACTCTGGTGAGATTTGAAGCTTACTAGTGCATATCTCTTCAGGATTTTGCTGCCGCATCCTTGATTAAATCTTGTGTGCTTTCAAAGTGGTATCAAAGCATACCAGAAAAAATTCGCCAAAATACCCAAAAATACCCAAAATTCATCCAAATATACCCAAAATTAATGGAAGCATTGTATACTGTATACCTGAAATTCAAAGAATGTGATATACCGAATACCCGTATTTAAGCTGCAATATACCGTATACCCGATTTAAAAAGCCCCTGTATACCGAATACCCAAAAACCCTGGCCGACCCTGATTGTTGATTTCTAACCGTCTCCCCTAACGCACGCGCAGTTATTAAACCGGAACCAGAGTTTACTGGTTCCGGTTTCGGATTATTCCAGAGCCTCCGGTGGTAAGTACTTAATGTATCCCTTATTATTATGTATTTAAATGTAAGGTATTTATAGTGTATTTAATAATTAGCCCTATATACCCATGTATACCCTTATATACCCCTATATACCCATGTATGCCTTATATACTCATATATACGCTTGTATATTCTTATATACCCTTGTATACCCACGTATACACTTGTATACCCTTATATACCCCTATATACCATGTATACACTTGTATACCCTTATAGACCCCTATATACCCACCTATACCCTTATATACCGCTATATACTCATGTATACCCCTATATACCCACGTATACCCTTGTATACCCTTATATACCACAACGTACCCATGTATACCCTTATATACCCCTGTATACCCACGTATACCCTTGTATACCCTTATATACCCACGTATACCCTTATATACCCCTGCATACAAACGTATACCCTTGTATACCATTATATACCCCTATATACCCACGCATACCCTTATATACCCATGTATACCCTTATATACCCACGTACAACCTTGTATACCCTTAGATACCACTATATACCCCTGTATACCCACGTATACCCTGGTCAAAGGGAACGACGATGCTGGGTACGAGGGTGTGTCGGCCCCTAAACCATATGTGACAAATCCCAAGCCTAATCACAGCTCCGAACCGCCCTTGTCAATAAAGAAAAATAACTAGATGGCTTATATATTCAAGGGACAAATAATTTTATCTGTCATGTGGTAAGTATTGGCGTCGCAGATTACAAAGTGTGCGCACGCACCCTACTAAAGGTAACATACATACAGGCATAGGCGAATGACAACAAATAAAACCACATACTTTTATCAAGTAATACGAGGAAATTTTCAATCCACTTATTGCATGGCGATGTAGAGCTTGACTTTCGTAGTAAGAGGACAGGTAATCTGCAAATATAAATATCGTTATTCTCTTATTTACATTATTATACCGTTTCTTTGACACGAGAATTACAGCGGCGAAATGAAAGCACAACTTTGTCGCGAATTTTCTATGATAAAAACTTGTTCAGAAATCCAAAATCTACGATAACAGCACACACCAGGCCTACTCCTGAGTATCTGGCTAGAAATCATTTCCTCTGGCCGCGCTTGAGCCATTAGATGAGGGCCAGTCTCGTGCTTCTTAAGTTGCCTCGCTCATGCCCAAAAAGAATTCTGGGTAATTCTGCCATTCCATGACAAGGGAAGACTCCCGATTCTCATTTCATAGTTTTTTTTCAAAAGTGTCGGGCCACCCAGTACTACCACAAAAATAACGCAGAGATTGAAGGTTTTAGCTTTCAAAACGTGCCCAGATTGTGTCAGTAGGTCCTGGAATTCGTCCACAGAAAGGCCAGAGAGATAACTTCACCCGTGAACCGCCATGTTTATAACAGAGCATTTTAGGCGTCCCAGTCTGCATGAAACCATCTCTCGCCTCTGTCTGAGACAAGACCAGACACGCCCGGTTCTTACGTTACGTTTATGCCTATATGCCTATAAAATCTACTGAAATGTCAATTGCTGATACAAAAAAATAAAAATACAAAAAACAAGCATATTAATTTTTTTTGGGGAGGCTAGGTATCGAAGAGCCAGAACATTTGCGCATGCGCTGACGGAATGTTTGAACAAGAGAGAAAAACGCAGTACCTCGAGACACCGGCGCTGGAGCGTCGTACCAAACGAGTCATCCCGGGATTTCGGCCCGTGCGATCGCTTTTGGACGCAGTTGGCCCTTCGCTGCTTTCTGCTACCGACCTTGCCTCCCGGTACGGCATTGAGGGAGAGATATGTCGGCCCCTAAACCATATGTGACAAATCCCACGCCTACTCACAGCTCCAAACCGCCCTTGTCAATATAGCGTAAGAATTAGATGGCTTATATATTCAAGAGAAAAGTCATTTTATCTGTCATATGGTAAGCACTGGAGTCGCAAATTACAAAGCGTGCGCATGCGGCCTCCTAAAGGTAACATACATACAGTCATATTCTTTTTCCGAATAACTGCAGGAAAAGTAAGCGCTGTCATGGCAAGGTGAACTCCACTGTTGATTTTTAACCGTCTTCCCTCACGCACGCGCAGTTATTCAACCGGAACCAGAGTTTTCTGGTTCCGGTTTTGGATTATTCCAGAGCCTTCCGCGCCGGTTTTGCTGGACAAGGGTAACGGAGACTCTGGGAACGAGATTGACTTACTTTATTTCGTTCTCATTGATAACATTTGGCTTCTTTGCTCCTTTTTCGTGAAACTAATTAAAAAACAAAAAAAAATTGTCTAGAACAGTGTTGTTCCTGACGTGACGCTTTGTCACTATCTGGTAGCTCCTCAATATGCAAAGGAAAATAAGTATTGCAAAGCTCCTTCTTTTCGAAATCCTACATTCTCTCGTCAAATTTGTCATGCCTAATTTTAATTCTTTTGCTCCACTTTCGTATAATTCTAAACGCCTACACTTACTGATTTCGAAACTACAATAATTGCTTTGTCAAAAAAAATTCTAAGACGTTTCGATTTAGGAGTTATTGATGTTAAAATTCTTGTAACAATCCGAAGGCAGAAACTTGAGCGTAGATTATTCTTGATCGATCTTCGAAAGACCCAAGAAAACTTAATAAGTTTATTCACAAAAATTAAATAAAAAATTCAACGAGTTTGAACAAGTTTGAACAAGCCCTTAAATAGCTTCCGTGTAGCCGTTTTTTGTTTCGGTCCCATTCTCACTTTCCACATTATTACTCTTTCAGCTTCAGGAACCGAAAGTTTCGGTTTTGAAAGATGATATAACGAAGGTTTGTTGCATTTACTTCAGGTAAAAGCACACGTCAGAGACCATTTTATGGATTGAATTCCCCCTCTTATGATTCTGGTGCAGTGAGACTGAATTGTTTGAATGGGAAGACCAATACTATTCATCGTGGTTATTCTTTCCGTGCTATCAGAAGGCCACAAGTTAGGTAATTTAAGCAAGCCTTTTTATAATTTAGGAAGTGCCAGAGCAAATTCAGTTGTTTGATTTTTGAAATGTTACTCACTAGAAAACTCAAGTCTTCTTGAAATATTCAATCACATTGAATTCGTGCTAAGTTTTTTGTTTAACGTGTAGTATTACCCTCTGTTTAATGTATTTTTTTTATAAGAACCTTTTTTATAAGAACGAAGAGGCTGAGATTAACCAAAATTTTAAGAACGTATCAATAACATTCCTCAGGCTGAGAGTCGATCAAGAACGTTTTTATTTTGCTAATTTGTATTTAAGGTAACAAATTTAAATTAACCAAAATACTTAGAGACATGTTTTGTAAAACATTAACAATGGTGGCACACATCTCGGTTTGTCATAATCAGCAGTTCTTATTTATAACTGTTCCAAAATAACTTCCACATCATCGACCGTCATCATGGTTGGCGAGACATCTCGCACGTGGCATCAGAGCAAGCAAGTAGAATAAAGAGCAAGCAAGTTTATTCCATATCTCAGCAGGCAATGCACTTTGATAGGTTTCCTGGTCACGTCCGCATTGATTTACTGAAATAGTGTATTAGTCAGGCTGTTAAGAGAAGGAATTGTGCGCTTTATGATAAAGGAATCAAACTCTGGATGTTTGTTTGCCTTCATGAAGTTAAAAATTTTGGAAAAAAAGTCATGTATCGGTAATTAACACCCCTTACTAAAAAAATGCCGACGTCAGCATTTTCTGGGGTTCACTTTTTCAAGTAGTTCCTGTCAAATAGAAAATTTCAAATAAGCTACAGATCTATTCAGAAATGTGTTATTTTGATCCAGAAACCAGTGAAATGTCATATTCACATTACACTTCCTTTATTTTTATTATCAGTAAAACTCTGAAAATAGCATTAAATTTGAGAGAAGCCTACATAAAAAATGTTTCAAGCTGTAGACAGGCCAAACGTGACTCCTATTGGTCAAGATAGGAAATTCAAAGACCTCAGAGATTTGTTACAACAAGTACATCTTTCAAAGACCTCCCTTTTCTAGATGAAATTAAAGAGGGTTTTTATAGATTTCTCTTAGTAAGGGCCGGTTTTGTATATAAGATTCCATTTGTTCTTTAGAATGTGTTTGAGATTAGGCACTGATGGGTGACATACTGTAACAAACGGCCAATTTTTTGTTTATTTTGTAGAGCCTAAATTCTTTTGCAAAAATTGACTTCAGATAGAGTCATGTTTGGAGGGTTATCTGGATAAAAAAGATAATGCCATTTTTGTTCCTATTGCGGTTTCGTGTGCTTGTTTTTCTTGTTAAAATCGAAATTTTCTTTCAAGATAAGTCTTGTAAGAATGTTTCGTCCATTGAGACAAGGATCATCGTGTCTTTCAATTTGAGACTTTCCTTTTCTCTATAGAGTTTATGAAATCTCTGGTATCTTTATATGATGTTTGTATGATGTTTGTGTTTTAGCAATAGGATGAAGGATCAACAAATGATGAGATTCATTCCGTACGGCCTTCGCAGCCTGATATGATAGGTATCCCGACCGGCTTAGGTTTGCGGATCTTTGTTAGTGTAGAAAACAGAGATTCGCGGCAGGTGTGGTGTCAGGGATAACCATTTGTTACAGTCACGTCGTCAAAATGGTCTACGTGATGGAGAGCATTGACGAGTTCTTTGGCTTTTTGAGACTGTTTCTAATGCCATGGGTGATTAAGTGGCTTATAGTTTTCTTTGTCATCTAAGAGAATCTGCCCCTCTCGTGTTACATTACCCATGGCATTAGAAACCTTTCAAAAAGCCAAAGAACTCATCAATGCTCTCCATCACGGAGACCATATTGACGACATGACTAAGAAATTGTTATCCCTGATACCAAACCCGCCACGAATTCCTCTTTTCTACACTCTAACAAAGATTCACAAACCTAGCCCGGTTAGGAGACTACTGAATGAATCTCACCAGGCTGCGAAAGCTCTAATGAACGAATCTGATCTAATTTGACCTGCGTTAACAAATAAAGTATGTATGTAAGTATGTATGTATGTATGAGGTGTTTGAAATTCCTATCCTGCCTGACCAACAGGAGTCCCATCGTAGTAATAGTCCAGTAGGCAAGATGGCAACTCTTTCGCATGCGTTCCCGTAGTTTAGATAAGATTCCCCTAACATCTGCAGCTCTAAAGCAGCATGTCTTCCGAGCATCGTAGGTAGCCATGTTTGGGGTCAAGTAAACCTAGCACTTCCAGCGCTTCCAAGTCCTGCTAAATGGTGTGGGTGGTCAATGGAAACCTTTGAGGCCAACACTTCCACAAGCCCTGCAAAGCTGCTATGAGCTCATTTGTTGTTCCTCCAAGGAAGCTTGCAAAAGGTTGGGCAAGTGCTCAAAAGCAAATCCTCAGTGCACAGCCTTGTGTCTAGCCTCTTGTGAGGAATGCATCATTCTCAAAGTATATAAGGTGTTTACTAACCAAAACAGTGATACAAAAGATCACAGACAGTCTTGAAAACTACCGATGAAATTGAAAATGGACAGTGCAGATTTTCGATCAGAGAGAAGTAAACATTCATATATTTTGGTTTCTACTGGTGGTAAAATTTCCGTTCGAAATCATGCTAAGGCCAAAGATGCTCAATTTTCGAAACAAGAACTTTTGCCTACGCATAGATTATTTTGTTGGGGACACTGAAACTAGGACCAAAGATATGCAATTTTCTAAACAAGAACTTTTGCCAATGCATAGATTACATCGTTGGGAAAACTGAAACGTATCAATACACTGATCACTCAAATAAAACCCATGTATTCCCAAAAACGAATTAAATTCGTTTGTGTTTTTACGACAAAGGGAACAAAAGGAACATTTCACATTATTTTCATAAGTAAAATTTAGTGGAGCTGTGAATTCGCAGTTTGATTTGATTGCTATTGCAATTACTTACGGAAATTTTCGAAATCTCTGGCTTTTCTATCATTAGAGAAACAGTATTGTGAAAATTTGGACACACGTCGTAAATTACACTAAATGTTGTGATTAACAAAGTTTCGATATTTAGGGCCCGTTTACATGGTGTCGGTTACACGTAATTAAGTAGGATCAAGTTGTCTCGGGCAGTTTAATTTAGGGTGACATCTTTATTTGAAAGTTATAGATCACTTGTGAGAACAAGCATTAATTTTTTATATTATCAATGTGCTCTTTTTACCATCATGCTTATTATTACAATTCAAATCCCTGGTGATATTATGCTTGAATTCTTTTTCGATATTTTTTGAAATTCTTGATATTCCGTTCAACATATTTTTTTAAAAGGAAACCATGTTATATACTTTTAAAAAAATGTCTCAAGAAAACTGCTGACGTCACCTTTTTTTTTTTCCCAAAACCAACTTATTCCGGTTATAGGACATTTCATCCATGCCTTTATCATGCTAACTGTCCCTTGTTTGACATTGGTGAGAAGTTTCATGCTTTCATTATCCAAAAACGCACAATTCCCCTGAAATTGTGGTCTTGACTACCAGACTATATACCATGTAATTTAAAAACATCTTAAGCCTCAAATCGCAAAAAATATAAGAACGTTCATCTACAGCTACAAAATTTGACGTTCTTATAAAAAAACAGAGTGTATTATAAGCACGGTGCCTTTAGTGTTTATAATGGATTTCCATTATTTCCCGAAATGTTTCCTCGGCGAGAAAACGAGGAAACATTTGCTGAGGAAGCAAAATGTTTCTGCACAAACTCAGAAACCTTTTTGCTTCCCGGGAAGCAAATTTTGCTACCGCAAAAAATGTTTCCTGGGGTCGCAAACAGGGAAACATTTGCTTTCGCAAAAATGTTTCCGCAAAATTGCTTCCTCGTTTGCGGGCGCCTTTGGGATAGTAAAAAACTATTTAGTATTTGGTTTGTTTAGAAATAGTTTATCGCAGTTTTTTTATAACGAAATGTTTTTTAAAATCACTTCTACAACTCAGGTAATAATGGCATTTAAGCCCGCAACAACTATTGGCCTAAGATTAAATTGTTTCTCTCAAGCTGTTTGAATAGTAAATTCTTCAACTAGCTTTCAGCCGGAACTGTTTATTTATTCATTTTTTAATTGCTCAATTTAGGGACCTTGGTATTAGCTCGGTTTACTTCCACCGTCAACAGTTCGGTTCGCAAGCAGTTTTGTATCTAAATTAAGAAACTTATCATTCCTCAATCGATAATGCAATTTTATTTGAAAATGAAAGCGGTGCTAGTGATCATGTCACATCATCAATGATGAGACGGGAAAACTAATTAAGGCAAATTTATGAAACTGTATCGAAGGCCTAATTGTATGCTACTGAACCGTACCCACCGCACATTCTCTTTAGTTCCCGAGGGTGTATTTCCCGTGCTCATCGAAGTTGTCATTGTTAAATTAAACCGGGGACTTTAAGATCCGGCTGCGACGGCGATATCAACGACGACTTTCCATCTCGTTCACGCCGCACAATGTTAGCGAAGTATCCTGAAAAATATATTGATACGGGCGGTTTCAGAATAAAAATAGACAATGAAAAATTCTCTGTTGCATGCTCACGTTTTCATCAAAACCTCAAATTTGGTGATTTCACGTCGTTGTTGTCGAGAGTACCGCAAGAAGTTGTGCTAAAATACGTGGCGAAACGTGCAACACGATTATTTCCCATCTTTGTTGTTTTAGGGCCTTGTTGGCCGTCGCAGTTGTCGTTTCTTCAACTATAAGGGGAATCTTTGTTTACATTGTTTGCCTTATTAGCGTAAGCCTATCGTTTTCTTATATCAGTATCACGCAAAAATCAGTACTAAATATTGAAAGTAAATTGCATAATGAGCTATCTCTGAGACTTTGAACGCAATAGCCCATTTCCGAGTTGCTGCATGCCTCAGTTTCAAAGCGAGTCCTGGTGCACAGCCATTCAAATGGAAATTAGTTGCGTATTCTTATGCAAATTAAACTCATTTCCCTTACAATAGATCGTTTCCACTGTCACGCAATAAAAAAATTAATCGAAAACCATCCAGTGGAAAAAGTCAAGAATTCGTGATGTTGTAGAAGATAAATGAAGAAGACACTTCTCCAAGTTTTAGGCCTGTGCGTTTCCCCAAACTTCAGATATTCGTCGAAATGTTTCGCAGAAATTTACAGAGCCCAGTATGAAAACGCCATGTTGGTGCACATCTGTGGTGCACCAATATGGCGGCCGGAAAATAGTGTCAACATCTGTTACTTACTTTGGCTATCTAGGCGAGTGATCATCTGTACTGAACAGACAGCTATTTATCTAAGCACTTTTCCTAATGCTTTAAATTCTAAAAAGGCTCAAAACCATGAGATAAATATATATTTCTCAATAAACTCGATCGTCGCCTCGTGTCACGCACCGCTAAAACTCAGAAATTCAAAATGCTCTGGTTTCCAAACGAAGCACGCTATTGAGCTTTAAAATTGCAAATGGATACAAATTTACCGCTTCTTATACCTGATGAGGATAAAAACTTTCGTGGCTCTTTAGTTTTGGATTTTAGAAAATGATGACGTCACCTGAAAACGATCTATAGTTGAGCACCAAGACTCACTTCGAAACCGAGACAAACAACAACTCGGAAATGGCCCATTTACCGCATAATCTGTGGGTAAATTTACATTTTACAAATGCAGTCTGCTTTTACGCAACCAGTTTCAAAACTCAAAATTTCGAGTTTGTAAACACAACATTTCGAGTTTGCAAGCTCAAAATTTCGAGTTTCTAAACTCAAAATTTCAATCGCGAAATTCCATGTCCCTTACGGGCCATCGTACGTTCTTTTACCTTTTGAAGTCAATGTATAAATATCATGATGCCTTCTGTCAACAAACTCGTACGTTGATGAGACAAAATGTAAACATGGACGTCAGCAAATAGTAACTGAAGTTTCCATTCAACAGGTAGTTTTAACTCCGAATATGAAGAGGTCTATGTTTCCATTACCGGTCACGATTCTGCAAGCTGTGGCCACAAAACATACCCATGCAAGTCTATTGCACAAGCAGTTCGTCAAGTTGACGGGAATTATGGCCGCATTTATCTTAACGGCACTGGCACAGAGAGACAGCCGTTCAATTGCAGCCGGGAAATGCAGCGTGGGATAGAAATTCAGAAAAGCGTCAGCATAGAGGGGATGAATTCAACGCCAACTGCGCACATTTCATGTTTTGATGGAATAAAATTCCGGTCCGTCGAAAGAGAACTGAATGTATCCATATCCGGTATTGTTTTCCAACAAACTCCACTGACGTTTGAAGATTGCAATTTCATACAATTATTTAACAGTTCTTTTCGAGGTGGATCCGCTGTAACGGTTTATGTGAACAACATATCCAGCACCAATTTCAACATCCAAAGTTGCTCATTCTTTGACAACAATGTGTCCTGTGTGGATTTCATTTTGGCTTCCCGCAAAGCTCAAACTCAGCTCCTTACATTGAGAATCAATAGCACCACTTTTCAGAGCAACGGCTGCTTTGGAAAACGCTTAATGAAATTAGGAGCAATAACAATTGGATCACCAATAAAAGCAGCTTTAGGCCCTGTCTTGGTCGACGTATCATGCTCTAAGGTCTATTACACCAAAAACTGTGGCCATTTTGTTAACATCGAATTGCCGCATGCCACCATAAACGAGGTTTATACGGACGTAACGCTCGTGGGAAATGGAGTTGGTCGGCTTTGGATGCAATCAAATAGCGAAGCAAAGAGCTTGTTTAGTTCACTAGCAAGAAAAACCTACGCTAAATTTGTAGGCCTAAGATGCTACAACAACCGGTTGCGATGTCTCATGATCGAGTGTAATGAGACCGAAGTGGAAATTTATAACTCTTCCTTTCAGGACCAGTACGTTCCATCTGGAAGAGGTGCATCCATTTTGCTTGAGGCAACAACGCACGCAGCATTGCGAGTGCTAAACGGCAGTTTTGGAAACAATCGAGCAAAAGCAGGCGGAGCCATAAACGTTCATAGCAAACTTGGGACGATAGAGCTCTTGTTTTCACGCGTTAATTTTATTGCATGCGCCGCAGAAAAGTACGGATGTGCCGTTTTAGTCGGGGATCCTCAAGGTGCTCTAGTTACAAACCGAACGGCGACATTTGAATTAATTGCAAACTTCAGAGAGGTGCTTGTCAACAACTGCTCTGGTATCAAAGTATCGCAAAGAAGAAGAAATTGCAGTGTGTTCATTTTTCTCGTCTTCTGTGTAAATATGACCATACACGACTCTTCCTGGACAAATAACAGGATAGAGACAGATGCTACTTTTGTGTTGGGAAATGCCGGTGGCAAAACTGACATTACAGTCTCGAACTGCGACTTTGTCAACAATTCTGCCCTTCTTCAAGCTGCAGTTATGTTTGTAGCCTTAGGCCCACTTCCAGGCAGCATAAGGATTGAGAATACCACGTTTTTGACTCAACTAGGGGACACTGAAGACAAAAAATCAAACGCGTTGCTTGTAAGTCCAGAATTCAGAATCGAGTTGATGAACGTGTCATTTAGCTCGCGAAACGCCATTGGGCTTGCGATATTCCGTTTCGCAAAAACTAAGCCTCAAGCTTTTGCGATGAACACTTACATCGTGAACTGCACTTTTTTCAACAGTGCTCGAGATATTGTAGTCAATATTTTAGAAGCAACCGAAATTAACTTCAACATAAGAAATACTGTCTTTTCTACCAAAAGTGCAGGAACCAAGGACATTGGCATCTTTTTTGCGGTTAAACCATTCACCATACTAAACATATCACAGGCAGATATACAACAGGATAACTTAACATTTCTATCGTGACCTTGTAACGTTTTCATCCTGCACACGTGAGGAGAGGAAACTCTTTAAATAGAGAATTCCATTTTTCAAGGGGGGATTTGTTTTCATCGTCAAGGGTCAAGGTACTATCCGCATCACTTAGTAGCTGGCTCCATATCAATTCTAGCACTACCTGATAGCCTCAAGCAATCAGGATGTGTTGGGCATTAATACACCAGAAAGAACATCCACCCGTTGTGGAATTATGACACCAAAAGAATCATCGAAAGCAGCACGTTTGAAGGAAACGCAGGTCAAACGGTGGGAGCCATCGCCGTTGTCAACGGGAACGTTACCTTTGACAAGTGCAATTTTCGAAATAACTTTGGCAACAAAACGTCTGGACACGTTTGTGCAGGGTATGGCACAGGCCGAATCCACTTCAAAGATTGTTCGTTCTTGACCACGCTCCATAGCATTGCGGCGAATGGCGTTCTCTTTAAAGGATCCGCGGTTTTGTATTCTGGAAGTGGTGGGCCATTAGAAATTGAAAATACTTCAATGGTATCAAATGTTAGTCAAAGAATTATTCTCTCCACAATGGTGTACGTTTCGAATGGAGGATACGTCAACATTGATAACCAGTCCATCATCGAATGCAGCGCGGGAAGCCAGCTTTTATTTGAAAATAACACGCACTTTCAGTACGGATACAACGAGATAAACGGAAGTTCCTGCAGATTTAACATGACTGATCTACACTATTCCTGTAATTCGTGTCCCCCGGTTTCTACAGTTTACAGAAAGGTGCTTCGCGCGGACTAAATTTACTCTCATCAATTGAATGCCTGCAATGTCCCTTTGGAGCGACTTGTGTTGAAAAAAATGTCGCTGCAAGACCGAATTTCTGGGGATACCCGAATCCTAACAAGGCCCATGCATTGACGTTCTATGCTTGTCCGGAAGGTTATTGTCAGAGTCCATTAGAGAAGTCGGGTGCACTTCAATATAACGCGTGCTTTGGAAAGCGAAGCGGATTTCTCTGTGGGAAGTGTTTCCGGAATATAGTGAAACACTCTTTACTACCGAGTGCCGCAAGAGAAGCGAATGCAATAACCACTTGTTGTGGATAATAGCAATCATTTACACGACTGGAATGGCTCTTTATCTCTTAACTAAGCCTCCGATAATACGTTATCTTGTCAAGCAAATATTGTGGTTCAGGAATCGAGAAGGCTATGCTCTCATAGATGGATCAGGTGAGGAAATGGAGGGACACAAAGATACTGGATATCTTAAAATCATATTCTATTTCTATCAAGCCGCCGATCTATTGATAATAGGGTCAGCTGAAAGTTTGCTTCACGGTAAAATTCCATTTGTACTGTCTATCGTCGAAGCGTTTAATTTTGAAATCGGCACCCTTGAGAAATCTATATCTTGTCCTTTTCCTGGAATTACAGCTGTTACAAAGGAGTTGCTACGTTCCGGAACCGTTTTTCTCATAATGGCAGAAATAGTAACAATTTACTGCTTTCATTTCGCTTTCAACAAGGTACGGAGAAAGGAAGGGCCATGTGCTATTCACTACATAGCTGTTTTCATAGAGTTACTGCTACTTGGGTACGAGCGACTTGCAGAATCATCTTTAAACCTTATGAACTGTTTTCCTATAGGCTCTGAGAAACGGTTGTTTATCGATGCAGAGATCGTTTGTTGGCAGTGGTGGCAATATATACTGCTGACTTACATTATCGTGTCAGTGGTACCTTTTATCCTTGTTTTGTACTTTGGATCGTCAAAGCTTCACCAAGCCTCAATCTCCGCGAAAGAGTTCCTTGGAGCGTGCACATTTCCCTTACCGTTTCTAGTTTACTGGCTGTTTAATAAATTCCTTATAACACGGAATAACACCACACACGACAGACATAACAACAACAATCATTTGGAAGTACTTTATGGGCCGTTTCGTCATCCTAAGGGTAACGACAATGGAACACTGTACTGGGAAAGCGTTTTGATTGGTAGACGGTTGGCGTTACTCCTTTGTCACGCATTCATCACAAATTCAATGCTTCGATTGGTTTGCATGACTGTCGCTTGCATCGCCATAGTGATTCATCACGCCCTCAAAAGTCCTTTTCAGGATCCTATCGCGAACAGATCTGAAACAGCGTCTCTTTTCATCTTGGCTGTAATAGCAGTTATCAACCTGACAAAAGCCACTTTGGTGTCGTTTGGAATAACCATCGGTGGGCCAGCTACAACTTATCTGGAAATCCTCGACTGGTTTGAAGTCTGTGTGTTGGCTTTTGTTCCAGCTTTATTGGGCATTTTCGTAGCTATGACAGCGTTGTCTCAGCTCTTGCGGTTATTTGCATTCTTTAGGGAGATGATTCGACCCAAACTTGACTTTGTTTGCTGATGATACTACCGCGCTCACATCCGGTGCCAGTGTGCAGGTGGTGGAGTTGAAATTGAGCAACCTCGCTGCTTATGTATGCGCATGGGAAACCGAAATCTTATGGCCCTAAATGCTTCTAAAACTAAATCTATGTTGCTTGCGTCCCCTCAGAAACTCAGATCTTTGGGTAGACAAGACCTTCATGTGACTGTTAATGACACTGCTCTTGCCAAAACTCTTGGAGTGTTATTCGACGACCAACTTTCCTGGGAACAGCATGTCGATGATTTGTGTAAAGGGTCGATTTACAAGGTCCGATTTTTGTCCAATGCGGCATTAGCTTACGACAGGTTTACAACTCGTTTACGATTGTCGTGTACGTCACAGAAAATGTCGTAGCATTTTAAAACATGTTTTAAAATGTTGCGGCAATCGTAAGTCATGTCGTAGGCCTGTTGTAAGTTTGCCGAATGCGACAAAAGTCGTATCGTGTAAATCGGCTTTAAGTCTTGTCGTACAGTAGGCCTGTCGTCAATGAGAACGCCACAAAGCTACAATATCATTGGTTAAATTAAAAGAGGAAGAATAATCGTGTTGCGCATATTAGTGCGGTACTCTGCACAACAATCACGTGACGTCACCAAATTTGAGGTTTTGACGACAACACGAGCGTACAAATGTACATTTTTCATTCTCTATTTCTACTCTGAAACTGCTCGTACCAATTTACTTTTAGGATACTCATTCAACATCGTACGACGTGAAGGAGATGGAGCAATAGCGAAAGACTTACGATATTGCAAAGTTATGTTTTGAAGTGACGTTTTCGTCAACGTCGGCGTCCCTAGTGATAGACAAGGGAGCTTTAGCAACGACGACGGGGCCGGCAACGAGAACGTCATCTCAAAACATAAATTTCCATTATTGTAATCACTTCGAGACTATTCTTAGCTTTTTTAACATGACAATGGTGTGGCAGTCCCTCAAGAATGAAACCGATACGAGTTAAGCTTAATTTAGGGGAGAATGAAAATTTATCCTCAAGTGCTGACGTCCTCCATAAAACCTCAAATTTGGCTATTTCACGTTGTTTTATCTGAAATGTTTCACGTGATTTTTAACGGCTAAAAACAATTTAAATCTTTTATCAGGAACAAGGATGGAAAAGTCATCTTCTATCAAGATATCAAAGTGTTTTGTACTTTGCTCTAGTGCTCCTATCGAGGCTGTATCACTCTGCCTTTTAATCATATCTCCAACTTAATGGAAACGGTAAATGAAAATTAAAAGAAAAAAACAGGTCAAATCATATATACCCACGTATACCCTTGTATACAATTATATACCACTACATACCCATGTATACACCCTTATATACCCTTGTATACCCTTATAGACCCACGTATACCCTTATATACCCCTGCATACCTACGTATACCCTGGTATACCCTTATAGACCCCTATATACCCACGTATACCCCTATATACCCATGTATACCCTTATATACCCACGTATACCCTTGTATACCACTATATACCCAAGTATACTATTATATACCCCTGTATACCCGCGTATACCCTGGTCAAACGGAACGAAGATGCTGGGTAAGAGGGTGTGTCGGCCCCTAAACAATATATGAAAAATCCCACGCCTACTCACAGCTCCAAACCACCCTTGTCAATATAGCGAAAGAATTAGATGGCTTATATATTAAAGGGAAAAATCCTTTTATCTGTCATATGGTAAGTACTGGAGTCGCAGATTACAAAGTGTGCGCACGCACCCTGCTAAAGGTAACATACATACAGGCATAAGCTTTATTTCATCTCGAATTTCCAAATAACTACAGGAGTTAATATCTTGGCGACAATACATTTACAGCTAAAATACATAGCATATACAGATATATTCATTAAAAAGAAAAGCCGCTGTACAAAATGTGGCCCTGGATTCTCTTTTAAACCAGTAAACGCATAGGTACGGATTAAATCAGGTAGCGCATTCCGCAACTTAGCTGATACCTAAGAAAAAAGAGAACTAAGGCAATAACTGGTTGTTCCAGGTTTATTGAAGGACAGAATGTAATTTCCGCGAAGATCATGCATAAGAAGGAGACGTGAGAGAAAAAAACAAAGCAAAGAAAACAAAAAAAACCACATACTTTTAACAAGTAATAAGAGAAAATTTTCAATTCGCTTATTACATAATGATGTAGAGCTTGACTTTCGTAGTAAGAGGACAGGTAATCTGCAAATATAAATATCGTTATTCTCTTATTTACGTTATTATACCGTTTCTTTGACACGAGAATTACAGCGTAAATGAAAGCACAACTTTGTCGCGAATTTTCTATGATAAAAACTTGTTCAGAAATCCAAAATCTACGTTAACAGCACACACCAGGTCTACTCCTGAGTATCTGGCTAGAAATCATTTCTTCTGGTCGCGCTTCAGCCATTCGATGAGAGCCAGTCTCGTGCTTCTTAAGTTGCCTCGCTCATGCCCAAAAAGAATTCTGGGTAATTCTGCCAGTCCATGACAAGGGAAGACTCCCGATTCTCATTTCATAGTTGTTTTTTTCATAAGTGTCTGGGCACCCAGTGCTGCCAGCAAAATAACACATCGATTGAAGGTTTTAGCTTTCAAAACTTGCCCAGATTGTGTCAGTAGGTCCTGTATTTCCTCCACAGCAACGCCAGAGCGACAACTTCACCCGCGCACCCCCATCTTTACAACAGAGCATTCTCGGGCTGCCAGCCTGCATGAAACCATCTCTCGCCTCTGTCTGCGACAACACCAGACACGCACGGTTCTTACGTTAGGTTTATGTCAATTGCTGGTACAAAAAAAAAACAGTATGTTAATTTTTTGGTAGGCTAGGTATCGAAGAGCCAGAACATTTGCGCATGCGCTGACGGAATGTTTAAACACCGGCGCTGGAGCGTCGTACCAAACGAGTCAGTTCCGGGATTTCGGCCCGTGGGATCGCTTTTGGACGCAGTTGGCCCTTCGCTGCTTTCTGCTACCGACCTTGCCTCCCAGTATTTTTTTGTACGGCATTGAAGGAGAGATAGTCGGCCCTCAAACCATATGTAACAAATCCCTATTCTCCTTCGCAGCTGTTATTTGGGTCGTCACGCAACGTTCCTCCCTGGTAACGGTTGGTCACAAGAGAGACACATTCCTTTCCCTTAGTTTTTGAGAACCAATAGAATGCACGTTATTGTTATCGACTACGCCAATCAAATTCCTCGTTAACATTCTTCGCCATCGTTAATTTTTTAATGACTCCGGCTTCGCGTAAACAACCGAATGAAATTATCCTTCAACGAAATCTATTTCTCCCTGCGTACTCGCGTCGCTCAGACTTGCGCAGGATATTCCCACCTGTCGTAAGAGTTCGGTTTGATCCTTAATGAGGGAAAGCAAAGGCGAAACAACAATCACAATATGGCCAGACTCGCCAGTGAAGCCGTTAAATACCATAGATAAGTGACAGATTTTCCAAAACCAGTTGGTAAACTAACAAATACGTCCTTTTTCTTCAGCACTGCAGATATAATCGCTTCTTTTTCATGCTTGTTTAACTCGCTAAACTTGAATTGTTCACATACTTTTGAAAAAAAAGAAGATAGATCCCCCATGTTTGCTTTCAAGTAATGGAGAGGGACTTGGACCAGGTTTCCAGAATATGGAAGCCTGTTTCTTACTGGTCAATTTTAGGGAAAGGAATGTGTTTGAGCAGCCGTTAGTGGGGAGGAGCGTTGCGTGACGACCCTAACAACGGCTGCAAAGGAGACTAACAAATCCCACGCCTACTCAGAGCTCCAAAACGCCCTTGTCAATATAGCGTAAGAATTAGGTGGCTTATATATTCAAGACAAGAGAAAATGAGGGGACAGAGAGGGAGGCTCAAGGCGTTGGCCGGGATGTTATGTCCACGAAAGTTATTTTTAGACGAGCGGAAGTATTTGTTCTAGCGGAAGTCTGTCTTCTGAGATGTCCGCATGCAGTCTTGCCTCGCTCTCAGGTTCTTAGTGAAAAGAGAAAATGATGGCGCACGTGGAAGGCTGATGAATATATATTTCTTTCAAACATCGGACCGAGGTTGGCCTGCATGCGGAGGTCTCGGAAGACTTCCGCTCGTCTAAAAATAACTTTCGTGGACATGACATATCCCAAGGGCTGGACCGGGAGCCTCCTTCTCTATCCTCTCATTTTCTCCTGATTCAAGAGAAAAGTCATTTTATCTGTCATATGGTAAGCACTGCAGTCGCAGATTACAAAGTGTGCGCATGCGCCCTCCTAAAGGTAACATACATACAGTCATAAGCTTTTTCCGAATAACTACAGGAAAAGTAAGCGCTGTCATGGCAAGGTGAACTCCACTGTTGATTTCTAACCGTCCTCCCTCACGCACGCGCAGTTATTCAACCGGAACCAGGGTTTTCTGGTTCCGGTTTTGGATTATTCCAGAGCCTCCCGCGCCCGTTTTGCTGGACAAGGGTAACGGAGGCTCTGGGAACGAGATTGACTTACTTTATTTCGTTCATTCATTGATAACATTTGGCTTCTTTGCTCCTTAGTCGTGAAACTAACTCAAAGACAAAAAAATTGTCTAGGACAGTGTTGTTCCTGACGTGACGCTTTGTCACTATCTGGTAGCTCCTCAAGATGCAAAGTAAAATAAGTGTTGCAAAGCTCCTTCTTTTCGAAATCCTACATTCTCCCGTCAAATTTGTCATGCCTAATTTTAATTCTTTTGCTTCACTTTCGTATAATTCTAAACGCCTACACTTACTGATTTCGAAACTACAATAATTGCTTTGTCAAAAAAATTCTAAGACGTTTCGATTTAGGAGTTATTGATGATAATTCTTGCAACAATCCGAAGGCAGAAACTTGAGCGTAAATTATTCTTGATCGATCTCCGAAAGACCCAAGAAAACTTAATAAGTTAATTCACAAAAATTAAATAAAAATTGAACAAGTTTGAACAAGCCCTTAAATAGCTTCCGTGTAGCCGTTTTTTGTTTCGGTCCCATTCTCACTTTCCACATTATTACTCTTTCAGCTTCAGGAACCGAAAGTTTCGTGTGTGGCTTGAACATCGTTAATTTCGGTTTTGAAAGACGATATAACGAAGGTTTGTTTGCATTTACTTCAGGTAAAAGCACACGTCAGAGAGTATTTTATGGACTGAATTCCCTCTCTTATGGTTCTGGTAGAGTGAGACTGAATTGTTTTAATGGGAGGATCAATTCTATTCATCGTGGTTATTCTTTCCGTGCTATCAGAAGGGCACAACTTAGGTAATTTAAGAAAGCCAATTTAAAATTTAGGAAGTGCCAGAGCAAATTCAGTTGTTTGATTTTTGAAATGTTACTCACTAGAAAACTCAAGTCTTCTTGAAATATTCAAACATTCAATTCGTGCTAAGTTTTTTGTTTAACTTGTAGTATTACCCTCTGTTTAATATATTTTTTTTAATAAGAACCTTTTTTATAAGAACGAAGAGGCTGAGATTAACTAAAATTTTAAGAACGTATTAATAACATTCCTCAGGCTGAGAGTCGATCAAGAACGTTTTTATTTTGCTAATTTGTATTTAAGGTAACAAATTTAAATTAACCAAAATACTAGAGACATGTTTTGTAAAACATTAACAATGGTGGCACACATCTCGGTTTGTCATAATCAGCAGTTCTTATTTTTAACTGTTCCAAAATAACTTCCACACCATCGACGGTCATCATGGTTGGCGAGACATCTCGCACGTAGCATCAGAGCAGGCAAGTAGAGTAAGAGCAAGCAACTTGACACCATATCTCAGCAGGCAATGCACTTTGATAGGGTTCCTGGTCACGTCCGCATTGATTTACTCAAATAGTGTATTAGTCAGGCTGTTAAGGGAAGGAATTGTGCGCTTTATGATAAAGGAATCAAACTCTGGATGTTTGTTGGCCTTCATGAAGTTAAAAATCTTGG
This sequence comes from Montipora capricornis, assembly GCF_036669925.1. Classification (NCBI taxonomy): domain Eukaryota; kingdom Metazoa; phylum Cnidaria; class Anthozoa; order Scleractinia; family Acroporidae; genus Montipora; species Montipora capricornis. The sequence continues at coordinate 37,961,009 of NC_090891.1, read as the reverse complement.
AAAAAACAGTCATGTAACGGTAATTAACGCCTCTTACTAAAAAAATGCTGACGTCAGCATTTGATGAAGCCTTTCCTGACACCTGGAGGGTAGCAGGAGTTGAAGTGCGTGTATTGGAAAGTCTCTGCGGGTTAAAGTGTGTGCACACATCAAGAATAGAGTCATTTTGACCATTTTTGAATCTCACGCCCTTATCTACATATATGTATACAAGAATGTTATTTCAGTTTCTGAAATCTCAGCCGTAACTTTTATTGTGGACGATACTGAGCTATTTGCTAGCCCTGTAAAGTTGTTTATTGCTTCTTTGTTTATGTTCCTTAGACAAAAGATGTCGTCAATGTATCTTTTCCAAATGAATGCTTTGTAAGGACTTTGGTTGATGATATCTGTCTCAACTTCCACCATGAAAATGTTAGCAAAAGATAATGCCATTTTTGTTCCTATTGTGGTTCCGTGTGCTTGTTTTTCTTGTTGAAATGGAAATTTTCTGTCAAGATAAGTCTTAGCTTTTCTCTGAGGAAGTGAGTTGGAATCGGAGGTTTGTTTTCAAAGAATGTTTCGTATGTTTTACATACAATGCCGATTCTTTCATCCTGCGGGATGTTGGTGTTAAGGCTACTAGCTTCCATTGAGACAAGGATTATGTCTTTTAATTTGAGACTTTCATTTTTTCTGGTATGATGTTTGTGTTTTAGCAATAGGATGAAGGATCAACAAATGATGAGATTCATTCAGTAGGGCTTTCGCAGCCTGATGTGATAGGTCTTCCGACCGGCTTAGATTTGCGGATCTTTGTTAGTGTAGAAAACAGAGATTCGCGGCAGGTTTGGTGTCCGGAATAACCATTTGTTCGTCACGCCGTCAAAATGGTCTTCGTGATGGAGAGCATTGACGAGTTCTTTGGGTTTTTGAGACTGTTTCTAATGCCATGGGTAATTAAGTGGCTTATAGTTTTCTTTGTCATCTAAGAGAATCTGCCCCTCTCGTGTTACATTACCCATGGCATTGGAAACCTTTCAAAAAGCCAAAGAACCATCACGGAGACCACATTGACGACATTGACTAAGAAATTGTTTTCCCTGACACCAAACCCGCCACGAATTCCTCTTTTCTACACTCTAACAAAGATTCCAAAAGCTAACCCGGGTAGGAGACTATCATATCAGGCTGCGAAAGCTCTAATGAACGAATCTGAGGTGTTTGAAATTCCTATCCTGACCAACACGAGTGCCATAGTAGTAATAGTAATAGTCCAGTAGGCAAGATGGTAACAATTTCGCATGCGTTCCCGTAGTTTAGATAAGATTCCCCTAACATCTGCAGCTCTAAAGCAGCATATCAAAAGGTAGCCATGTTTGGAGTCAAGTAAACCTTGTAGCACTTCCAGAGCTTCCAAGTCCTGCTAAATGGCTTGGGTGGTCAATGGAAACCTTTGAGGCCAACACTTCCACAAGCCCAGCAAAGCTGCTATGAGCTCATTTGTTGTTCCTCCAAGGAAACCTGCAGAAGGTTGGGCAACTGCTCAAAAGCAAACCCTCAGTGCACAGCCCTGTTTCTAGCCTCTTGTGAGGAAATGCATCATTCTCAAAGTATATAAGGCGTTTACTAACCAACAAAATGATACAAAAGATCACAGACAGTCTTGAAAACGACCCGGCGATGAAATTGACAATGGACAGTGCAGATTTTCGATCAGAAACAAGTAAACCTTCATATATTTTGGTTTCTACTGGTGGTAAAACTTCCGTTCGAAGTCATGCTAAGGCCAAAGATAAGCAATTTTCCACACAATAACTTTTGCCTACACATAGATTATTTTGTTGGGGACACTGAAACTAGGGCCAAAGATATGCAATTTTCTAAACAAGAACTTTTGCCAATGCATAGATTACATTGTTGGGGAAACTGAAACTTATCAGTACATTGATCACCCAAATAAAACCCATGTATTCCCAAAAACGAATTAAATTCGTTTTTGTTTATACGATAAAGGGAACAAAAGGAACATTTCACATTTCATGAGTAAAATGTAAAATTTAGTAGAGCTGTGAATTCGCAGTTTGATTTGATTCCCGCATAATCTCTAATTTCGAGTTTCAAAACTCAAAATTTCGAGTTTCTAAACTCAAAATTTCAAGTTTCTAAACTGAAAAATTTCAAGTTTAAAAACCTGATCACGAAATGCCATGTCCCTTACGGGCCATCGTACGTTCTTTTACCTTTTGAAGTCAATGTGTAAATATCATGATGCCTTCTGTCAACAAACTCGTATGTTAATGAGACAAAATGTAAATGTGGACGTCAGCAAATAATAACCGAAGTTTCCATTCAACAGGTAGTTTTAACTCCGAATATGAAGAGGTCTATGTTTCCATTACCGGTCACGATTCTGCAAGCTGTGGCCACAAAACATACCCATGCAAGTCTATTGCACAAGCAGTTAGTCAAGTTGACGGGAATTATGGCCACATTTATCTTAACGGCACTGGCACAGAGAGACAGCCGTTCAATTGCAGCCGGGAAATGCAGCGTGGGATAGAAATTCAGAAAAGCGTCAGCATAGAGGGGATGAATTCAACGCCGACCGCGCACATTTCATGTTTTGGTGGAATAAAATTCCGGTCCGTCGAAAGGGAACTGAATGTATCCATATCCGGTATTGTTTTCCAACAAACTCCGCTGACGTTTGAAGATTGCAATTTCATACAATTATTTAACAGTTATTTCCGAGGTGGATCCGCTGTAACGGTTTATGTGAACAACATATCCAGCACCAATTTCAACATTCGAAGTTCTTCATTCTTTGACAACAATGTGTCCTGTGTGGATTTTATTTTGGCTTCCGGCAAAGCTCAAACTCAGTTCCTTACAGTGAGAATCAATAGCACCACTTTTCAGGGCAACGGCTGCTTTGGAAAACGCTCAATGAAATTAGGAGCAATAACAATTGGATCAGCAATAAAAGCAGCTTTAGGACCTATCTTGGTGGAAGTATCATGCTCTAAGGTCTACTACACCAAACACTGCGGCCATTTTGTTAAAATCAAATTGCCGCATGCCACCATAAACGAGGTTTATACGGACGTAACGCTTGTGGGAAATGGAGTTGGTCGGCTTTGGATGCGATCAAATAGCGAAGCAAAAAGCTTGTTTAGTTCACTAGCAAGAAAAACCTACGCTAAATTTGTAGGCCTAAGCTGCTACAGCAACCGGTTGCGATGTCTCAAGATCGAGTGTAATGAGACCGAAGTGGAAATTTATAACTCTTCCTTTCAGGACCAGTACGTTCCATCTGGAAGAGGTGCATCCATTTTGCTTGAGGCAACAACTCACGCAGCATTGCGTGTGCTAAACAGCAGTTTTGGAAAGAATCGAGCAAAAGCAGGCGGAGCCATAAGCGTTCATAGCAAACATGGGACGATAGAGCTCTTGTTTTCACGCGTTAATTTTACTGCATGCGCTGCAGAAAAGTACGGATGTACGGTTTTAGTCGGGGATCCTCAAAGTGCTCGAGTTACAAACCGAACAGCGACATTTAAATTAATTGCAAACTTCACAGAGGTGCTTGTCAACAACTGCTCTGGTATAAAGGTATGGCGTAGAAGAAAGTGCAGTGTGTTCTATTTTCTCGTCTTTAGTGGAAAGGTGACCATAAACGGCTCTTCCTGGACAAATAACAGGGTAAGGACAGATGCTACTTTTCTGTTGGGAAATGCCGGTGGCAAAACTGACATTATAGTGTCGAACTGCACCTTTGTCAACAACTCTGCTCTTCTTCAAACTGCCGTTATGTTTGTAGCCTTAGGCCCACTTCCAGGCAGCATAATGATTGAGAATACCACTTTTTTGACTCAACCAGTGGACACTGAAAACAAAAAATCGAACGCATTGCTTATAAGTCCAGAATTCAGAATCGAGTTGATGAACGTGTCATTTAGCTCGCGAAATGCTATCGGGCTTGCGATTTTCCGCTTCGCAAAAAAGCCTCAAGCTTTTGCGATGAACATTTACATCGTAAACTGCACTTTTTTCAACAGTGCTCAAGATATTGTAGTCAATATTCTAGAAGCAACCGAAATTAAGTTCAACATAAGAAATACTGTCTTTTCTACCAAACGTGCAGGAAACAAGGACATTGGCATCTTTTTTGCGGTTAAACCAATCACCAAACTAAACTTATCAAGCGCAGTTATAGAACTGGACAACGTAACATTTCTATCCCGGCCTTGCAGCGTTTTCAACCTGCTCACTCCAGGAGAGAAAACTCTCAAAATACGGAATTCCATTTTTCAAGGGGGCATTTGTTCCCATCAGCAAGGGTCAAGGCACCATCAGTATCAATTAGGAGCTGGCTCCATATCAATTATAGCACTACATGATAACCTCAACCAATCAGGATGTATTGGGCAGCAATACACCAGAAACATCCACCCTTTGTGGAATTATGACACCAAAATAATCATCGAAGGCAGCACGTTTGAAGGAAACGCAGGTCTAATGGTCGGAGCCATTGCCGTCGTCAACGGAAACGTTACGTTTGACAAGTGCAATTTTCGAAATAACTTTGGCAACAAAACCTCCGGACACGTTTATTCAGGGTATGGCACAGGCCGAATCCACTTCAAAGATTGTTCGTTCTCGACAACGCTCCATAGCATTGCGGCGAACGGCGTTCTCTTCAAAAAATCAACGGTTTTGTATTCTGAAAGCGGTGGACCCTTAGAAATTGAAAACACTTCAATGGTATCAAATGTTAGTCAAAGAATTACTCTCTCCACAATGGTGGGTGTCTCGAATGGAGGATACGTCAACATTGATAACCAGTCCATTATCGAATGCAGCGCGGGAAGTCAGCTTTTGTTTGAAAATAACACGCACTTTCAGTACGGATACAACGAGATAGACGGAAATTCCTGCCGATTTAACGTGACTGCTCTACACTATTCCTGTAATTCGTGTCCCCCCGGTTTCTACAGTTTACAGAAAGGTGCTTCCCGCGGACTAAATTTACTTGCATCATTTGAATGCCTGCAATGTCCCTTTGGAGCGACTTGTGTTGAAAAAAATGTCGCTGCAAGACCGAATTTCTGGGGATACCCGAATCCTAACAAGGCCCATGCATTGACGTTCTATGCTTGTCCGGAAGGTTACTGTCAGAGTCCATCACAGAAGTCGGGTGCACTACAATATAACGCCTGCTTTGGAAAGCGAAGCGGATTTCTCTGTGGGAAGTGTTTTCCAGAATATAGTGAAACACTCTTTACTACCGAGTGCCGCAAGAGAAGCGAATGCAATACCCACATGTTGTGGATAATAGCAATAATTTACACGACTGGAATGGCTCTTTATCTCTTAACTAAGCCTCCGATAATACGTTATCTTGTCAAGCAAATATTGTGGTTCAGGAATCGAGAAGGCTATGCTCTCGTAGATGGATCTGATGGGGAAATGGATGGACACAAAGATATTGGATATCTTAAAATCATATTCTATTTTTATCAAGCCGCCGATCTATTGATAGTAGGGTCAGCTGAACATTTGTTTCACGATAAAATTCCATTTGTACTGTCTATCATTGAAGCGTTTAATTTTGAGATCAGCACCCTTAAGAAATCTATATCTTGCCCTTTTCCTGGAATTACAGCTGTGACAAAGGAGTTGCTACTTTCCGGAACCGTTTTTCTCATAATGGCAGAAATAGTAACAATTTACTGCTTTCATTTCGCTTTTAATAAGGTACGGAGAAAGGAAGGGCCATGTGTTATTCATTACATAGCTGTTTTCATAGAGTTACTGCTACTTGGGTACGAGCGACTTGCAGAATCATCCTTAAACCTTATGAACTGTTTTCCTATAGGCTCTGAGAAACGGTTGTTTATCGATGCAGAGATCGTTTGTTGGCAGTGGTGGCAATATATACTGCTGACTTACATCATCGTGTCAGTGGTACCTTTTATCCTTATTTTGTACTTTGGATCGTCAAAGCTTCATGACGCCTCAATCTCCGCGAAAGAGTTTCTCGGAGCGTGCACATTTCCCTTACCGTTTCTAGTTTACTGGCTGTTTAAGAGAGTCCTTATAACAGGGAATAACAGCTCACACGCAAGACAGAACAACAAGGACGTTTTGGAAGTACTTCATGGGCCGTTTCGTCAGCCTAAGGGTAACGACAATGGAACACTGTACTGGGAAAGCGTTTTGATTGGTAGACGGTTGGCGTTACTCCTTTGTCACGCATTCATCACAAATTCAATGCTTCGATTGGTTTGTATGACTGTCGCTTGCATCGTCATATTGCTTCATCACGCAATCAAAAACCCTTTTCAGGATCCTATTGCGAACACATCCGAAACGGCATCCCTTTTGATCTTGGCTGTAATGGCAGTTATCAACCTGACAAAAGCCACTTTGGTGGCGTTTGGAATAACCATCGATGGGCCAGCCACAACTTACCTGGAAATCCTCGAGTGGTTTGAAGTCTGTGTGCTGTCTTTTGTTCCGGCTTTATTGGGCATTTTCTTAGCTATCGCAGCTTTGTCTCAGCTCGTGAGGTTACTTTCATTTCTTACGATGATGATTTTTCGATTCGCCCAAACAAATAGTCAGTCTTCGTGCAGTTTAAATTTCTGACAGATGCTGTCTGTTTTCTGACGTTATTCCCCGTTACTCCAGTTTCCCCCTCTGCTCAAAAAGGAACACTTGATTCGAATTAATTTTTCTGTAGTGTCCCCAATTATTACCGCAGCGCTACATGAGGAGACACTTGAATACAGTTTATATAACTACAAAAGAGTACTAACAAGAGTGTTGTTATGGCATAGGTGGGCCCCACAATGAGTGTATTTTTGGAATACTCGTTCGCGCGAAAATCAATTGTCATGTCCCTGAAAAAAACATGGCAGAAGCATACACGCGTGACATGGCTTCTTCTGATTGGTTAAAATTGGCGGCCCTTTGTTTGTTTCGCGAGCGAAGTGTATCTAAAAATAAATCCATTTGTGACTGTACAGGGGCAAGGCCGCAAAGTGATCGATCAACACTTATCTAATCCACTCTTGGTACTAATAGAGTGGAGAACACATGAGACAAATACCAAGAATCACAATTCTGACAGAGAGGGAGGGAGAGGAAGTGCGAGAGAAGGAGGGAGGGAGGGAGACAGAGAGGGGGGGGGGGGGGGGAAAGACAGAGAGAGAGAGAGGGGGCGGGGGGGAAACGAAGAGAGAGAGAGACAGACAGACAGACAGACAGACAGACAGAGACAGACAGAGAGCCGGTTCTGACAGTTACGACAATAATGTTTCAAGAGACTCAATTTCACGTGGTGCCAGAGAATTCTAAGATCTCCCAGCACAAGACAGATGTTATACAGCGATAGGCCAAGCAAAACATCATGGTTAAAGTAAACTTAATACGCTACAAGGAAGCAGCAGTCAAACCCAAACTGTTCCTTTATACAAAGTTAATGTCAATCCAAATTCGTAGAGCAAACGTTTTCATGAAGAGGATTGCATCGCAAGAACAGCAGAACCAATTCACACTTGCTTCTTCCCTAGTAGGTCATACGGGTCGCGGGTCAGTGTACATGTCACTGTGGTACTGATAAATATACAACACCAAAAAAGTCTCCTAGCCCTAATCACTCCACAAAAATGTTGTGATCTAGGGAAAACTTTTGGCTCAGTTTTTTTATCAGTGGAACAGGGCCTTGACCTGTGTTTTAGACCCGCCTATAGGAAATTCCTTTTCCCTAATTAGGTCCAAATTCTTAACTAATTATCATGAAGGAGCTAAGCAAAAATAGCGGAAACACTCGACAAGAACGCTCAAAAAAAAAAATAGGTTCAGAGCGACGTTTATACGACCTTGAAAAATAAACGTAAAAACAGAACGTAAACAAAAATGCAAAACATTTAATTGGCTTATCGAACAAAAACAAACGAGCGCGAATTTTCATTGGCTTAGCGAGCGCGGATGCAAACAACGTAACAACGTCATCTCTCCATGGAACTTTCTGGAAAGTTTCGCTTTGACGTCGCTTGAAATGCAGTAATGTGATTGGGCAATCGAACTATTTACTGCCCATATTAGGAGTTTTCTTGGCGGGAATAAGGAGAAGCTTTGTTTTAATCTGGCGAAACATTGGTCCGAGAAACAAATTACAAACACTTTTTCAAGGTCATACGAAAGTCGTTCTAGTTAGCACAACAAGGGCTGCACATGCGTTTTGCATCTTGGTACATTTCATTGTAGCACGTGAGCATTGACAATAATTTGTTTCGCACCACGGATTGGGCCTACCACTCGATTTCAAGATAGCTAGTAACTAAACTGAAAGCAAATGCATGCACGTGAGTCGACTAACCATTACTACTTTATTCGAAAAAGGAACAAAGTATAGAATTTGTTTCTGATTCGTTATGGTTTCAGTTGATTTTGTAGTCTCCCCAAGAGGCCACTTTGGAAAATATCATGATACTCTTTGTTTGTCCCGCCAAATTGTGCATTAGCATTGTTTTTGTTTTCTCTTTTTACCATTGTTTTACCATGTCCCAAGAGAAACTGGAAACAATGCTAATGCAAAATTTGGGGGGAGAAACAAAGAGTGTTATGGTATTTTCCGAAGTGGCCGATCAGTAGAGTACTCGTGCTTGGCTAAATAACATTGTGACTTAAATGACGTGATCATCATCATCATCATCATCATCATCATCATCCTCATCATAGAATTCGGCACTGACAAATTTTTTTAGGGGTGTTGCGATTTTCCTGAGCATGCGTAAGATTTCGTAGCCACTGGGAGAGTGGCTTTTTGGAGAAGGTACCCTAAGTAGGAAGTGACCGGACGAGAGTTTTGGTGTTTTCGTTGCACACAATACCCGGTTACTGTGTAACTCTGTAACCCATCTCACCAGGCTAATTACATAATTTTATAATTTCCCTCATGTTGTTAAGAAAAAGTATTAAATACATTTTATTCAATGGTTTAACATATAATACGCGCGGATATTTTGCGAGTTGCGTAGTATTTTTCCGAGCCCCGCCCAAATGAGCAAAATGTCCGCGAGTATTATATGTTGAACTATCGAATAAGAGATTTATTATTCCTCTACAAAAAAGGTGTTATTTTGCTTCAATTTTATGTGGTAAGAGTGTTTTGAAAAAAATGCATCATCTGTCCTTCAGGGCGCGTGCGAACGATGTAAACAGCATAAAAAGCCAGCCAAAGATCTTGATTTGATTGGATAAACAAAATGACGAGTGACAAGTGATGACAAGCTAAATTCTCAGGCTTTGCATCGTGTTGAAAAGAATTTCTTTGACTGAAAAATACCCGTTCCGTCCGTATTCACTCTGTTCTAAACCAGTCAAACAGGGACACTGCAATGTATTACCGTCTCATATTTTGCGCGTTCTGTTGACCAAATATGGTAAAATGGCGTCATAGTGGAATAATAAATATTTTTAAATACCATCGCAGAAACTTGTGAAGCATCTGTTTATTGGTTTTGATTGGAATCAATGCCGTTGACAACAGTTTTAAATCTACAATTGGTTGGGTCACGGAATGTGGTCTTCGGAATACGGAATTGAACTGTATATGAAACAGGTATGAGAAAATGACGGCGGACTGAGCATATAAAATCAGAGTAAAAAGGCAAAAAAAAAAAAAAGATAGAAAGTACTGACAAAGATATTGTGACATAAAAAAATATTGTGAACGTAAAAGGCAATCGACTAAAAATCCTTCGAACAAAGTGTAGGATACCCGTAGCCTCTTGTTACTTTGGGCTTGTGGTAAAATACACAACGCAACGCAATATACGCAATATACGCCGATGTCAGTCTGAATTACGCAATATACGCAATATGTGCAAAACGCTTTATTTTATCAGCGGTTAAGTTGCAAAATTTCAAACAGCGCATGCTCACCGTTCCCACGAGGTTTCTCCCGTTAACACCAGCAAAATGGATGTTTTGCGGTAAGTGTTTCCATCATTAATCGCCTTTCATCTTTGATCATCCTCTGTTATATGCTGCACGGAATTATTATAGCGTCGGTTTTAATGTCCTTTTGATAACCGTTTCATCATTAAAACCGGATAGTTCTACAAATCCGGAACAGTCAAGATCATAAGTAAGTGTTTTCCCTGAAATGTTTCCGTGATGGTTTAGATTTGAGGTCGACATTTTCGCAAGTAAGGCCAAGAGCAAAATTTAACATTTATGTTGAGTCTTGTTTTCCTAGATCTCTTGCCATTTTAACTCGATGGATGTGGTCGCGTTAAAGTAAATGTGCCATGTATAAAGAATCGGTAAGTAGTAAGTCGTCTGCCTGGGGTGGGGGAGATGATTACTTCCTCCTGCCGAAAAGATTCCTATAAATTCTCTGAGATCTAACGGTGACGTATCCTCAAATCTATTAGATAAGCTGAAGTGTTCTGAATTGTTTATTTACGTTGCTCGGGAGGAAACCCGGACAGTTTGAACTGATAGTTCGTTGTATTGATTTCAACGAAAATTCGCGTATGAAAGTTGGAAGTGCCGATCGTTGTCAGCGGAATGCAACTACCAATAACATTGTAACCCGAAACAGTTTTGAACCACTGCAATACAAACAGTGAAGATAAAAAGAGCAGAAGACCCTCATGCTCACAGAAGAAGCGTAAGAGTAACCGATCTGGGTCAATGGAGCCGCCAAGTGAACCGGAGCAAATGCAATCGACCCGTCGAAAGGAAATTATTATAGCCGGAGATTCTATTCTCAAGAACCTCCAAGGCCATAAAATATCTAAAAACTCGCGAGTAAAAGTATCATCCTTCCCAGGCTGTACAACGCTGGATATGAAAGATTATATTAAACCACTGCTTCGCAGAAACCCAGACGAGATAATTATTCACGTGGGAACCAACAGTCTAAGATCCTCCGACACTCCCCGTACTTGTGCGGAAGAAATTATCGATTTAGCCACAATGGCCAGCTCTAAATCTTCAGCAAAGATCGCGCTATCCAGTCTGGTTTGTAGATCTGACGAAAAGGCCTTGGCTTGTAAAATATCTGGCGTGAACAAAATACTCGAGGAATCCTGCAGACAAAACAGCTGGGGATTTGTTGACCATTCTAACATTTTAGGCAACTACCACTTGAATCGCAGTGGTCTTCACCTAAACAAATCTGGAACATCACGTCTTGCTCGGAATTTTACAAATTATTTGCGTTTAGATTAGGATATTGCCGTCTGGGAATCCGATTTGCGTGATACCTGCACGAGCGATAACCGGGGTAAGTTTAACTATTTTAGTGTTTTTGGGCGGGGTTTGGCTATTGCTTCCCTAAATATAAACAGTCTGCCGTCCTATATTGATGAACTTCGAGTCTTCATATCCTGTTCTAAAGTAGATATTCTTATAATTAACGAAACTAAATTAGATTCCGCTATTCATGATAACGAACTTTATTTACCTGGCTTTGAAGTAGTCAGAAAAGAACGCAGAGTTAATGGAAGGAAAAGGGGTGGTGTTTGTATCTATCTGCGCACAAATCTTAATTTCCGAATACGAGGTGATCTAAATAACGATAATTTGGAGTGTTTATTCGTTGAAATCAGCATGCCTCGAAGTACAGGATTCGTGGTTGGCACCTGGTATCGGCCCCAGGTTCTCCCATCGAATTGTTTAACGAGTTTGAGAAATTGATAGACAAAATTGACCCTGAAAATAAGGAGTTGTATCTACTTGGCAATGTTAACTGCAATTTGTTGCCTGAGGCAACAGCACATATTTCGTCCTCATTAACTAACATTCTTGATATCTATGGTCTTAGCCAATTAATCACGGAACCAACACGTATTACCCAGGTGTCAAAAGCCTGATCGATTTATGCATAACTAATTCCCCGGAGAAGGTTTCAAACTTTGGGGTTGTTCACGTTGGGATTAGTGATCATTCCCTTGTTTTTATGACACGTAAGGCTAATTGTGACCGCAACGGGTCTCGCATGATCGAAATGCGGCAGTTTAAAAACTTTCAAAAACATAAGTTCTTAAATGATCTCGAGCAAATGCCATGGAGGAATGTTAGTTCGCACTCTGATCCAAATGATATGTGGCAAGAATGGAAAAACCTGAAACACGCGCCTCTAAAATCAAAAAGAATTCGTAACAAGAGGTCTCCGTGGATAACGAGTGAATTATTGCTCAGAATGCGCAGAAGAGATGTTCTTAAAAAGAAAGCGATTAATTTCGATCCCGTTATTTTTCCCGATAACTTGCCCGGTAACTTACGGGAGCTTTGGAGCTCCCGTTACTCTCCCGTTTACGGTAACATTATTTTGCTGCAACAAAGCAAAATGGCTGCCGAAGACGGTTTTTTTGTTACGCAGTTTGTCGGCCAAGAACATACCAAGGGAGGCCTGTACTGAATCATATGACCGATACAGAAGTAGTTGAGAGGCATAGGTTGTCAACAGGAAGATTAAATTGGCTGATTGAACGGTGTATTGTAAAGAAGATCTAGAGAGACAGCAATTCGCGGAGACTCAGGTAAACCAATACAGGCTAATAGTCAAGACGTACCCACCTACTTTCGGTGCCGTAAAACTACAGATGTTAATATATTAAACTTCGATGGAATCGGCAATAAAGCAAGCCTTGACTTAAACACGGACTGCGGTTTGTTTTGGCGTGAGTCTACTTTTTTTCACATCTAAATTCGCAGCACCCAGAGTCTTAATAGGGAACAAATGTAGCTGCAACATTTCCAGCAAAAAACAAATGACGTGTTATTAAAAAATAAACATATAAATAAATAAATAAATAAATAAATAAATAAATAAATAAATGATGGGATGCAAACTTCTGGCAGGGAAAATTTGGAAAGGAGAAGCGATCGACCATCACGTGATATTGAGCAAATAACAAAACACACCCAGCTAAATGCTGCATGTTTGTCTGAAACAGCAAAGAGGAAATTGTCTCCTTGTGTAAGAATAAAACATGCTTGTGTTCGAGAAAAAAAGGAATTATTATATGGACTCAAACTCGACAAAACCTATCAATTAATGCTCATCAAACAACGAACTTCTTCGCGTATGTTGTTCCCATGGCGGTCCGCTTTATCTCTGTTTTGTTTTGGTGGTGTTCAAGTGTGACAATAAATTCATGTTTACAAATCTTTCAAGCAAATGTGACCGTATTTTACCCTATAGCTGGCTTTCCCAGAGTGACTGGAGCAATTGATGGCTCTCTCATTCCTATCTGGCACCCAGACAGTGATGAACATCTCTCTGTTTGCCATAAGGGTTTTCATGCTATTAATGTGATGACAGTGTGCAATGCTCACCTGTCATCTACAAATTTTGTTTGCATATGGCATGGCTCTGTACATGATTCAACTATTTTTACTGCCAGCTACTTGCAAGCATGTATGGAGGGTGGAGGAGGCGGGAACAGGGGCATAGTGACCATATACGCACATACCCACATATATGCGTACCTCCAAAAATCCAAAAAATAAAACATTTTATTTTATTTATTTATTTGATATTTCCATTTTAAAGGGAGAGGTCTCTCCCTTTTCCTGTAGCCACATTTACCGTGGATAATGCACTCGTCTACTAAACACTTCTATCAGTAGTTCCAAAGGTTGACAAATAAAAAACAAAGTTACAGCGAGTGAATAGTTAGCATTTTTTTCATGCTTTGATTTATGAAACTTACCCCCGGAAAACATGGGAAACGGCATTTCTGAGGCCCTAATAATAACAATTTTCTGGAGAGCATGCCCCCAGATCCTCCCTAGAGGCTCATGCAGAAAGCGCTAGTTTCACTGCACCTTCCTGTGGGTACCTATTAAAACGGAAAAACCCTGCTACGCCTCCTGCTGAATTGTTGCTTCTAAGGATATAGATGATTATTGAGTTGAAAATGTTGAATATAAGCATTAATGCTAATAACACATGAATGCATTGGATGAACTGGCTGAGCTGTTCTGCTTTCATGTATAAGTTGGGTGGCTTACTGTATGTATGAGGGAGAGAAAGAGGGGGGTTGAGATATAATGCTGGATAAAGATTGGGGTTATTTGATTGTTGCCATTACTATAGAGGGGGGTTGGGAAATGTTTGAAGGACTTTCCAAGTAATTTTGCCAACCACCCCCCCTTCCTATGAGCTAATAAATGAAACCCCCCTGATACATACAAGCAAAATAGTTTTGCATCTATGTTAAAAGTAACAACAAAATAACAAACAAAAGCCAAAACTTGACAACAAAATTGCCCAAGACATGGAGCATTCATAAAAATAAAACTACTAATAAAATTAATCACTCAATTGCTTCATTTCCATTGGTCGAGTGTTATAATGTAACACAAAGTGATTCTAGAATACCCGGCCACTATTGTATTCTTGCAGTAGTGCCCTTTGAAGAACTAGGCATATAATAACAGACGCTATTCCTTTGCAAATTAAGTAGACCGGTATTCTAGAATCTAGCCAGTCTTCAGATGTTTATGATCATCAGGACATCTGTCTCAAAGACATGAAAATGAGTACAACAAAATCAATCTTTTCTTAAGACCGCAAATTTACCACCAGATCACCTGGACTCATTATGGCTTAACAAAACCCTGTTCATCAAATGTGATTTTAGGATGACTGAGTATTATTGGTACCCGCTTCTACTTCAAAATGTCACTTTCTAGTTCCAATTTCCTCATTTTTAGCTTGTGAGATGCTATCACAGTTTGAAATACTGACGACCCATTAAATTCAGCATTAAAGTCATTATTGCCGCATGAAAACAATCAGGTTTAAGGGGGGTGGCTCAATAACTACCAAACTGTTGCTATGGACCCCTTCAAATAATCATTTCTTGAGTATTTTTAACTCTGCAGTTACCATTTTTTGCCAAGTGTGTACTATTTATTTTAACATTTCTTCTACTGATTCGACTGACAACCATATTTGGTAAATCACATGGCCAAAAAACAAAATGCCTAAAAACTCAGCGAGTTAACTATAATTTTCACAAATTTTTAATGCAATAGTACAAGAACAATCTAACACAAAATCAATGTAGCATAGATTTATGGCCCTCCTCTGTTGCACTTTTCAAAATATCAGTTCCATTTTTTGCCCAAATAGAAATTCTAAGCTACAGTTTACAAATATTGATGGGACGGTTCCCATCCCATGAATTAAAACCGCCTCGTCTTTTTGTTCTTTTCGAGACCGAGGACTGGGACTAGTTGCGCATACACCTTTATTGAAGTGATGTCAGATTTCCATCGAAAGAGTTACTTCAAAGAACCATCCATGCAACCTTTTTGTAGGGCTCTTTGACTAAACAGGTTCCTTAGCAACCATTGTCCTTCTGTAGTTAAGTGCCGCCCCCTTAGTAAAGGTTCCACAAATTTAACAATATAATTATCTTACTTCCAGCTAGGGGTTCACCAAGTATCGTTGACTTGAAGGAGTCACAATAAATCAAGGATAGAATTATCCCATAAACTAATAAGTGATTACGTACTAATTGATCCCTTTTAGCAATGTCTTTTAAAATCTACTCTACCCTTATGATAAATAACTATATAATTAAGTATACAGTATTATTTTGGGTTCATTAAATAAACGTGATTTTTTTTCAAATAGTGTATCTTGAGAGTGTTGGCATATACATGCCAATGAAAATCGAAATAAATGCAGTGAACCTGAGGTAAGACGGAATTCCATTCGACGTACCTGTCGAGATAAAATTGAAAACAGATGTTCTTCAAAACATCTGATAATGCTAATTGAACGATGACTCAAAGACATACCTCCTTCCACTGGTTCGCTGTACGCTGCAATCTACTACTTGTATTGAATCGAAACCTTCGAGATCGAGAATTTCGCTTGATACTAGTCATTTGTTTCCCCCACCCCCCGACCCCCGGGGATAGTGGGGACATATGGGGAAATTACTACAATCTTGGACAAATCAATGGAACATTGAGACCACCCCTCCCCCCAAAATCAGTGATGGGAAAATGGCGCGTTTTGGCCTTCACGCACCTTCATCCTTGATTTGGGGGAGAGGGGGCATTTCTGTTCCATTTTATTTTGTCCAAGATTGTCTATGAGCCCCTGCTTGGCGTTACCAGTAGTATATGGGGTAATCACGACCCGAAATCTGCTCTCGTTCGCTCAAAAGTTACATCATCCGAGAGCACATCTCCCATTCAAAAAATAAACTGAGCAAGGCGACACTGAAAAAAAAAAAATGCAAGCGGCATTTCACGTTAACATAAATTGCAAACAAAAAAGGGAATAAAACTATTGGAAAAAAAAGAAAAAAGAAAAAGAAAGACATCGCATGTAAGGAGGATTCGAACCTTCTACCACAGATTATCTACCCCATCCAACTATCCAACCTACCCACATTCTACGCTTTAGACTTTGCATCCGTGCGCTAACCATACCGAATACGCAAACTTGTTGAATTTTAAGAACTGCATTTTCACTCCCTTAAATTTGTTGGCGATATTTACCTGATCTATCTTCTGATTTTTCCACGCTGAAAAATAGAGCATGATTTACGTTCACAAAAGTGTTGATGGGCACGATTTGCAGGCTATCAGCAACGAATTTTGTCGATTTTTCACGATTTTGTCGTCTGGCCAGAAAGGAGACAGAACAGATTGACTCTTTTTTCCATTGCTTGTTAACCGTGCTTAACCGTTGAAAAGCGTCTCAAAACAGACGTTAATCGTATAAAAAGTCTCGTGAATCGTGCCTTAAACGTTTTAATGTCATGTAAAACCATTCAAGTACTCTACAAAGCTTTAAAAGCGCTACTTTAATGCTTGAGTCTTTTGCCATTGCTTCGTTTAATCCCAGCGATGCGACCCTACATAGACCCTATAGTTTTATCGATTAACTCTCCCAGAAATGCTTCCAGAGTAAGATCAGTAGTGGGCTTGAGAACTCTAACTCTTACTTTTGTTTCCTCGGGTATTCTTTTCTCGGTGGCAATTTTTTCGTCAATTCTACGTAGAGTTATACCCTTATTCTTGATCGTACTGGCAAATTTTCATTTTACACAATTTTCACGAAAGAATATGCTCCTAACCTGGAAAAAAGTACCCCATAAAACCATCCAGGGAATTAAAAAGGAAAACGGACTGTACAAAAATGGTTCTTTCATTAATTTTTGTACTTACATATATGATTCACATTCCAGTCAGTGCGATAATAGACATGCACCCGGGCATGGTTCCGGATGACATTCGCAATTGCTTAAAAGTGTTGAAGAAATGCCAGAATAAGTTTGATTGTCTCGTTAACGAGATGTTACTCATTAAACAATTACAACCGTGTTTAAATGTACAATCAGACTCAATTCGTGCTGACTTAAAGGTCTTTGTCTAACTTATGCAAATGAATGACTCTGAACTCTAAGTTAATACTCTTGAAATCACATATTTATTTTACTTTCCCTTGACAATGGTGCCAAGATGTCGCCGAAACGTCGGACTCTTTTATCGTCAGTGTTTGCCTGTATATATGTATCTAAATCACTGTTGATTAGGTTTCATATTTGATTATTAAATGCATGATTTGTTTTTAATTTACTTATTTGCTAAATTTCATAGTATTGTATCACTATTAACAGTTTAGAATAAACTGACTTACCATACAGTTGCTGACAGTGCTCTAAAGCTTTTTTTCATAGTAGTTTCCTCTTTTAAAGTTTCTGTGTTGCTTTGTATGGTTTACATTTATATTACTTTCATCAACGTTGTTTAGAAATTATGTAAAACCATGACGAACCAAACTCTTTGTTTCCCTGAAAACCCAGGGTGATGGTAGCCTTACTTGCTGTTATTACCAGTCCTCAGGTTATTAATAAGCCATGGCAATGAGAAGTGCTTTGTTGAACATCAATGTATCTTCCACTTGTAGATCATTGTATTTAGTCTGACTCATCTTAACAACTCTTG
The DNA here is from genome assembly GCF_036669925.1 of Montipora capricornis. NCBI lineage: Eukaryota > Metazoa > Cnidaria > Anthozoa > Scleractinia > Acroporidae > Montipora > Montipora capricornis. The sequence continues at coordinate 37,943,024 of NC_090891.1, read as the reverse complement.
ACTTTTATCTGCACAAAATATTTGCTCTTGTTGTTGTTGTTGTTGTTGTTGTTGTTGTTGTTGTTGCTCTTGACATTCTGAAGTAGGCTGCCCCAGTTTGCAATTCTCTTGGTTTAAGTTGTTAAAATGATTGGCTATCAATGAGGAGTGCCATGAATCCTCAACATCAGATGTTGGAGTTTGTTCTAGGTTAGCTGGGGGATTTAGTTTTGTGAAGTCATGTTTGTAGGACAAATGGTAATACAATCCTGAGTGACCTTTTTTTTAAATTTCTCTAGAGTTGTAAGAAAATTCAGATTTGATAAATTGAATCTGTATTTAGACAGGTCATCTACTACTTGAGAGCTCATGGATGAAATATCTTGTTTCAGTTAGTCACTGCTTTCATCACTTCCATCTCAAACTACAACCTTTTTCCTTTGATTCACCTGTCTTGCTGATTTTAAATTTCTAAAATATTTGCTGATATGAGCAGCAGCCTTCAACTTTTTTTCTTTGATTTACATGTCTTGCTAATTTTGCATTTGTAAAATATTTGATGATATGAGCAGCAGCCTTCAAGTTAGCTTTTGCCTCTTTCCTTTTCTTTAAATTTGGCCGATGCCACTTTTGAGCGGCTTCTGTGTACAGGTTAAAGACAAAAGCAGCCTTTTATGTGTTACGTGTTTTTTTTTTTTCTTTCGTTCCTTATATAGTTCATGTGGCACACACAAATGGCAAGAACTGTATATTGTGGTAATCTCCCTAACATTTCCTTGATGACTCAGAATCTTTTAGGAACAGAGGGGTGGGGGAATTACGTGTGTTTGTCTGCTCTAGTCCCCAGTGGAAATACACCTACTTTACAACCATTCAAATGTAATTTCCCTACCCATCCCCGGGGGTCAAGGGTGGGGGAAACAAATGACTAGTGCATAACCTCGTTGTAACATTTTCTGAGCTTCTATTTATACCCCAAAAGAGCGTTGCTTACAAAAAGCGTGAATAAAAAAAAATTCCTGCCATCTAAACACCCTTTGCAAAATTTCTCCGCCTATGAGATTTAAAAAGTCGCCTTCACTGCTAGAAGGTGTAAAAGGAACGATGGAAGGACTCATCGTTTCGAACGCCACCATCACAGCGCTCGGTTGGGAAACTGGATGCTACAAGCTCTACGGATCTAGTGCCAAGTCATTTTCCTTCTTTTCATGACGAGCGTGAAGTGCATGCAAGAGCCTGGTAACTTCCGGTTATTTTATCGGCCCCGATAAGTACCGGGAAAGTTTACGGGTGCTTCGAGAAACACTCTTTCGGTCCCGATAAAGTTTCCCGGTAACGGTCCCGGTAAATTAACGGGCCCGGTAATTACCGGGACTTTCGAGAAACAGGGGCCTGTATGTCTTTGAGTCATTGTTTAGCATTATCAGATGTTTTGAATTCTCTTCAAGAACATCTGTTTTCAATTTTATCTCGACAGGTACGTCGGGTGGAATTCCGTCTTACCTCAGGTTCACTGCATTTATTTCGATTTTCATTGGCATATATATGCGAACACTCTCAAGATACACTATTTGAAAAAAAATCACGTTTATTTAATGAAACCAAAATAATATTCTTAATTACATAGTAGATTTTAAAAGACATTGCTAAAAGGGATCAATTAGTACGTAATCACTTATTAGTTTATCCCATAATTCTATCCTTGATTTATTGTGACTCCTTCAAGTCAAAGATACTTGGTGAACCCCTAAAAAAATTGTGGCACCTTTATTAAGGGGGTGGCACTTAACTACAGAGGGACAATGGTCGCTAAGGAACCTGTTTAGTCAAAGAGCCCTACAAAAAGGTTGCATGGATGGTTCTTTGAAGTAACTCTTTCAATGGAAATCTGACATCACTTCAATAGAGGTGTATGCACAACTAGTCCCAGTCCTTGGTCTTGAAAAGAACAAAAAGACGAGGCGGTTTTTTAATAGGATGGGAACCGTCCCATCAATATTTGTAAACTGTAGCTTGGAATTTCTATTTGG
>NC_090891.1:37928515-37933515 GCF_036669925.1 Montipora capricornis | reverse complement strand
TGATAATGTAAATTGGCCACTGTACAGACATTCTAAAAGCTGACGTTTTGAGCGTTAGCCCTTCGTCAGAGCGAATGGAGGGATTATGGGTTACTTTTAGTTTTTATAGTAGAGTAGGAGCTACGCTATTGGTGGTAACATGGCAACGTGAAAAATAGGAATATATTAGTTAAATGAAAAGCGTTCGTTAATACCGTGAGGATTAAGGGTGCCGATTTGAAAGATGAATTTTTGTTCCAGTTTCTTGCGGCTTTCCGTCGTACCTAGATGTAGGGAAAGGCCGCAGATAGCCATGTGTTTTTTGGAGTGGTTAGGCTGATTAAAATGGCGAGCGACTGGCTTAGATGCATCCCTGTCATTCTTCTCAACATCGCGAAGGTGTTCGCAGAATCGGTCACCTAGTCGTCTACCTGTCTCACCGATGTATAATTTATTGCATAACGTACAGGTTATGCAATAAATGACATTTGCGGAGGTACATGTGAAACGATCGGTGATCTTAACAGATCGCTTAGGTCCCGATATCTTGCTAGTGTTAACAATGAAAAGACAAGTTTTGCATCGTGAGCGCGCGCATTTGAAAGTGCCGGGTTGCTCGTTAGTTTTGAGCGCGCTTCTAACTAAAAAGTTGCCTACGTTTTTGTCGCGTTTGAATGAAATAAGTGGAGGTTGCGAAAAGATTCTACCAGTCTCGGGATCATTTTGGAGTAATTTAAAATTACTAAGAATGATGCTTTTGACTGCGTGATTATGAGGATGGAAAGTGAGGGTGAATGGAATTCTGTCATTCTTATCTTTCTGTGACGTTTGTAGTGACGACTGTCGATCAAATTGTTGGGCGCGATGATGGCCCGCTTTGACCACAGAGACAGGATAGCCACGTTTTTCGAAGAACTGGCACATCTCCTCTGATTTGCTGGAAAAATCGGAGTCATCACTACATAGACGTCGAAGTCTAAGAAATTGAGAATAAGGAATGGAGTTCTTGACATGTGATGGATGTGACGATGAATACAACAAATAACTGTGTGAATCAGTAGGTTTGTAGTGCACACTAGTACATAGCACGTTGCCTCTAATAGAAACTTTGATATCTAGGAAAGCCAATGAAGTTTCCGAAATTTCCCAGGTATATTTAAGAGCCGGATGAAAAGAGTTGACGGAGGTTATAAATTGATCGAGTTCTTCTCTGCTGGATGAAATAGCGCCGATGCAGTCGTCGATGTAGCGGCCGTAGAGTTCAGGTTTGGGGCCGTTGTACTGATTAAAAAATTGGTGTTCAACATATCCTACAAAAAGATTGGCATAGCTAGGTCCCATTCTTGTGCCCATCGCTACACCATTAATTTGTTTGTAATAGTTGCCGGCGAATGAAAAACAGTTAAGCGTTAAAACTAGTTCGGCAAGGCGGAGGAGCGTTTCCGAGCTAGGTTCTTTGACAGTGCGTTGATCGAAAAAGTGTTTAAGTGCTTGAAGACCTTCGCTATTAGGAATGACTGTGTATAGAGATGTAATGTCCATGGTGAAAATAAGTTTGTCTTGGCCGGAGAAATTGAAATCGCGGAAAATTTGTAGTGCGTGTGTACTGTCTTTAATGTATGATGGCAAAGATTTGACGATAGGCGTCATAATCCTGTCTAAGTAGCTAGAAATGAGTTCGGTGGGGCAACTACAGGCAGAAACGATAGGGCGACCTGGGTTGTTGGGTTTGTGAATTTTAGGCAAGAAGTAAATGCACGAAGTTCTAGGGGTGTTGATGATGAGATTAGTGGCAGTGTCCGGTAATTCTTGATTAACTATAAGATTTTGAATGGTGTCTTTGACAAGTTTTTGATTTTTGGAAGTGAGATCTTTAGGGATTTTGGCATAAAACGAGGTATCCGAAAGTTGCCGCAAAGCTTCTTTTTTTAAAGGTCGGACCGCCAAACAACTACCGCGCCGCCTTTGTCGGCCGATTTAACTAACCTTCCTCGAGTTTTCAAAACTTTCAACCACTACTCGATTAGCGACCTTTTCCAGCCTCCCAGTCCTTTCTCTTTAACGTTTCATGATGAATTGGAAATAAACGTGCCATTCTTTAGCCGGCCTGGAATTTTTTCCTCGGGGTGTACAGTTGAAGTAATTTACTGTCGCGTTACATGCGCAGTAAAAGTTGTGCACAAACAATTAGCGCGAACGTCCATGGGTATCAGCTGGAGTATGGCCTCCTCGATGAGCTCTAAACTTGAGCCCGTGATATGGTCACGTGATACTGGTCACATTGGCATACATAGAGGGGTGGATGTACGGTCGTACGGTGACCAAAACCAGATTTTCAGATGAGTTACCATATTTCTTAACTATGGTGCTACGCGCACGTGACGTTTTATCGGTGTTCTGATAGGCTGTTAGGCTCATGAAATTATTGATGAAATATTGAAATGATCTAAAACTGTTTCCGCATCCTAGAAGAGTTTTTGCAAGCATTTGTTTGCGAATCGATAACCTTTACTTGCGTCGGGCTACTGATTATTGCTCCTGCAGGATTTTGGAGGCAACCTAGAAGCCACCGCATAAAAAGGGAAAATATGTAAATTGGTGGGGAAAATATGTAAATTGGGAGACGTTGCGGAGGTAAAAGCAATCTCGATTTGCTCAACCGAGCGCGCAAGGTGTTACCGGTATTGCTCACCGAGTTCGCGAGGTGTTCTGGGTAACTTGAGTCACGAGCAGAAAGTCTCAAGAAGAGCAGGGTTTGGAACGTTTCCGACCATATCAAGCTCCCCATATCAGGCACCCCATGTCAAGCTCCCTACCATATTAAGCCCCCCATATCAGGCCTCCCATATCAAGCCCCCTACCATATCAAGCCCTCCATATCAAGCCCCCAAAGACACACCATCTCAGGTCCCGAACTACCATATCAAGCCCCTGATATTCTATCGTCAATATGACTTCATGACATACCATATCAGGCCCCGACCAACCATATCAAGCCCCTGATATTCTATCGTCATTATGACTTCATGACATACCATATTAGGCCCCGACCAACCATATCAAGCCCCTGATATGCTATCGTCAATATGACTTCAAGACATACCATATCACGCCCCGACCTACCATATCAAGCCCCTGGTATTCTATCGTCAATACGACTTCATGACACACCATATCAGGCCTTGACCAACCATATCAAGCGTCTGATATTCTATCGTCAATATGACTTCATGACACACCATATCAGGCCCCGACCAACCATATCAAGCCCCTGATATTCTATCGTCAATATGACTTCATGACATACCATATCAGGCCCCTAGTGTCACAGTTTGACCTTACGAGTTATCTAAGCTATTCGAAAGGGTAATCGCTTTGTATGCGATTGATTTTTTACCATGTGCTTGGAAAGTCAAAGAGTCAGTTTTCGTCGTAAATCTTACACACCAGGCACGATTTGCAGACAGGTTTTTAAGCATAAGAGCTATCTGTAAAGTCCGACCTTACAGCCTTATGAAACACTTTCAAATATGGCCGTCGACTTGTAACGAATTTGGCATGGTTAGCCGTTACCATGGCAACGAATAGAATAATATTTTTAGCTAACCTATTATGCTTTTTGCCTTTCAGTGGGAGAGTTGAAAGATAAAGATCATATCATGTCAAAACACATTTATTGGTTTTCAGTAGGTTCCAATTCTCCACTCTGGTGAAATCTTACACACATGCGTATCTTTAAAAGCGAGCTATATGGGATTCGGCAAATTACCATAATGACCTTCGTTGGCATAAATTACTAATCTGTCTTCTACAGTAATTGGTGTTTCCCATTTCGATTTCGCAAAAACCTCTTTTCTTGGCGTGCACCAGTCATGCAAGATTGTAAATTATCTTAGCCGCTCTCAGGTGTTGCGTTTCAAAAAAAAGGAAAATTAGTCACCGCGGAAATTAACTTTAATTAGCATTTTTTTTTGCACTCTTCATGCCTGGGGCAATCCACATTGCAAAGGGATTATGTGGTTCGACTCAAGTTATCTGATAGGCATTGGTGTCATTCGCGGTCAATGAAGAATGTATAAAAAGGGAACTTTCGATTGAAGTGTGATCACAGAATAATCACTAGTTCATGATACGTTCAAGCTCAATAAACATGCCTTTATTTCGCAAAGCAGTCACCGGCTGGTACAAGTAATATAATGCAGATTCTAATCACTTATAACAATTACGCACAGGACTTTATCGGTGTGTACTAAATTAGTAAATGTATGGAGAAAATCGATTTCACCATTCCAGCTGATCGTTCGCTGTCCATACTGACATGATGTCAGGCTACAATAGTAGATTCACTAGTCTCCGGAGGGGTGAGGGACAAGGTTAATTTCTCATCCAGACAACCTTTGTTATGATGACTGTTAAGTTTTGCTTATCCATTAGGGCTAACTATGCCTCCATTACATTGGTAGTGGACATTATTTATTGGAACAGGGAACATCTGAAATACTCGGCAAAACTGAAACCTCTTGTAGTTGTCTGTCAAGTTGTCACCAACTGTGTATTATTAGCTGTAGCCAATAAAATTGAGGAAGAGTTTACATTGGTCTGATTGGTTTGTAGAGTGAATATATATGTTTGTATTGTAGGCAACAAGTTAACTGGTACTCTCTTTTTGACAATTTCTGATTCAGATAGCCTTGTAATAAAGAGTACACGCCAGGGGCACCCAACGAGAATATAGTTCAAAACCACTTAAATAATGCATTGTTAAACGTTTTTTGGTATATTAGGCCCGTTTCAAACGTCGAACTTCACACGTGCCGAATCTAATGCAAATGAACGAAAACAATAGATTTTTCTCATTTGCATTAGATTCGGCACATGTAAAGTTCGGCGTTTGAAACGGGCCTTAACGGTAGATACAGGCATATTCTTATCCACTAAAAGTTTTTCATCTGTTCAGGTTTCCTAGCTGAGAGTCTAGTGATCCGAAAGTTATAGCGATCAAAACTTATCTTCTCGAAAAT
>NC_090891.1:37886015-37921015 GCF_036669925.1 Montipora capricornis | reverse complement strand
AAAAATGAAATCAGAAAACGTTCAAATTTGCCGCCATTTTGGCTCACCATTCGCCTTAGTCTTCTATCAATTCTTCCCGGTCACAATACTTCTGTGACGTAGATTAAGGAACACGTGACTTCAAGGGAAAAAGGAATAGCGATATAAACAGTAGAGTAAGGAATAATTCCCTTGAAAATACCTAAAAGATGCGTAACCACTCGATGTAACAACACAGCTGATCCTAAAAGAAGAATAAGTATACGTAGGAATCCTTCGTCGATTCTCAAAACGCAATACCTCAAAAAAGAAGGAAAAATGGCTGCAGATTTTGTCTTGGTAAAAACAAGCCCGGTAAAACTTCTTCACTGTGCTAGATTCACTTCAACGAGTATGACTTTCAGTATTGTATGGACAGCAAAACGAAAAGATCGTCGAAGGCGGATGAGATTCGCTTACAAGAACAGACATAAGCGTTGACTTTAATTCCCTCGCGAGACCTTCCTTATCCTCTCATTCTTTTCTGTAATTTTGTAGCCATTCCTCGTCTGCTAATGGTTCTTCCACGTAGGGTGCCGTGTAGTTCTGGGTTTCAGTGCTAGTGCTGGCTGATTCGTCGAGACCGGCAACTACTCGCCTCAAATTCTTTTTTTTAAATCGCCAGTTTATTCACTTCCAGATTCAGAGGCACTTTCCTTGATGATAAATATAGGCATGATTGATATTTTTGTTTACTGAAAAATACCAAAAACGATCGCTGAGCGATACCTTGGCGTTGATTAGTAAGAAAAGATAAGACCTACGCCAACAAGCATTCCTTAATCTACGTCACAGCGAGCCCGTGAAGTCCTGACCAGCGGAAGGGGTGTACCAAATAAAAGTAGGATTGAAAAAATCCTAGAAAATTCGCCTCTCGCTGGAATTGAAAAATTCTTTCGCCAAAGTTCATTTTTAATATGGACTTTCAAATAGGAAAATAAAGCATTTTAGGTTACGGCACTTTAAATACTCAAACAGATTCCATTCGTGCTAAGCTTTTTGTTTAACTTGTAGTATTATTGTAGCTATTATGCCTTGAGTGTTTATAACGGATTTCCGTTGTTTCCCTAACTGTGTTTCCTCGGCGTGCAAACGAGGACACATTTGCTGAGGAAGTAAGATTTTTCTGAGCAAATTCAGACTGACCTTTTTGCTTCCCGCGACGCAAATTTTGGCCGCAAACAGGGAAATATTTGCATCCGCAAATGATGTTTCCTCAACATTTTTTCTTCGTTTGCGGGCACGTTTGGGATACTTAAAAACTATTTAGCTTCTAGTATGTTTAGAAATATTTTATCGCAATTTTTTTATAAGGAAATTTTTTTCAAAATCACTTCTTCTACAAGTCAGGTAATAAGGCATTTACGCATTTAAGTCCGCAGCAACTATTGGCTGGCTTAAGATTAAGTTGTTTCCCTCAAGCTGTTCTTCCGCTAGCTTTCAGTTGGAATTGTTTATTTATTCATTATTTTGATTGCTCAAGTTAGGGACCTGTGGTATTAGCATTGTTCACTTCCTCCGTCAATGGTTCGGTTCGCAATCAGTAGTTCGTTACCATTCCTCACTCGACAATGCAATTTTCATGATTTGAAAATGAAAGCGCTGCTAGTGATCATGTCACATCATTAAGGCAAAGTAACGAAACTGTATCGAAGGTATAATTCTATGCTACTGAACCCTACCCACCTCAAATTTCGTGCTTTCACGTCGTTGTTTTCCAGAGTACCGCAAGAAGATGTGCTAAACTGAATACGTGCCGCACACCTGCAACACGATTATTTTTCCCTTTTTTACGAAACCAGTGGACCACTTTCATAAATAGAGTTAACTGAATAGAGTGTAATGTGAAGTGCTAGATTTCTATCCCATAAGAACCATGTGAGCGTTGGCCCTACTGATGGAACTGGGCCCACACAAGGACAGAGAAAAACTCTGCATGACCACGGTGGGAAATGAACCCACGACCTTCGGGTTAGATCACCGCTGCTCTACCGACTGAGCTGCAAGGTCAGACGGGAGCAGGCCGTGGGAAGTGAAGATGATAAAGTCACGGCAATGAACACGCACAAGTACAAGGAAAGGTGAACCAGGTTCATATGGGATAGAAATCTAACACTTCACATTACACTCTATTCAGTTAACTCTGCTTAAAATATAAGTGCTAAACGGCCAACGTTTGTATAAACGTAACGTTTCCTTGCACTTTCATAAATGGCGACCACATCTTTGTGTTAAGTAGACCCACTGCTCTCGTTTTGAAACAAATTTTTTTGAAATTTCGTGTTCGAAGCGAGTCTAGAAAGGCTTATTAGCAATAAAACATAAGAATATTTTTGGCCGCCATTATGAAAGAGGCCTAACTGGCGACCCCGTGTTTGATGTTGTTGTTTTATGGCGTTGTGGTTCTCGTCGTCATTTCTCAAATTATGAGAGGAATTTTTGTTTACTTTGTTTGCCTTGTTAGCGTAACCCCATCGTGTTCTGTCTATCAGCCTAAAAAACAGTACTGAATATTGAAAGTACATTGCATAATGAGCTATCTCTGAGACTTTAAAGCGCGATTTACCTCATAATGATCTGAGTAGCGACGCTTTGAAAATTCCAGATTTTACAAAGAATGTATGGAGTCTTAAGCCCTTTTGCCACCCAAGAACTTATTAGTTTTTAGTGGCTAATAACTCACCCGTTATCAAAGCCAGAAGGCTCAAAATTGGAAATTTAACTAAGTTTAACACGTTCTTTTACCTTTTGAAGTCAATGTGTAAATATCATGATGTCTTCTGTCAGCAAACTCGTATGTTATTGGGACAAAACGTGAACAATGACGTCAGCAAAGATTCGTCTATAATAACTGAAGTTTCTTGTTTATTCTACAGGTAGTCGTAACTCCGAATATGAAGACGTCTATGCTGCCATTACTGGTCATGATTCTGCAAGCTGTGGGCACCAAACACACCCTTGCAAGTCTATTGCACAAGCAGTCCGTCAAGTTGACGGTAATTATGGCCACATTTATCTTAACGGCGCTGGCACAGAGCGACAGCCGTTCAATTGCAGCCGGGAAATTCAGCATGGGATAGAAATTCAGAAAAGCGTCAGCATAGAGGGGATGAATTCAACGCCAACCGCGCACATTTCATGTTTTGGCGGAATAAGCTTCCGGTCCGTCGAAAGAGAACTGAAAATATCCATATCCGGTATTGTTTTCCAACAAACTCCACTGACGTTTGAAGATTGCAATATCATACAATTATTTAACAGCTCTTTTCGAGGTGGATCCGCTGTAAAGGTTTATATGAACAACATAACCAGCACCAATTTCAACATCCTAAGTTCCTCATTCTTTGACAACAATGTGTCCTGTGTGGATTTTATTTTGGTTTCCCGCAAAGCTCAAACTCAGTTCCTTACAGTGAGAATCAATAGCACCATTTTTCAGGGCAACGTCTGCTTTGGAAAACGCTCAATGAAATTAGGAGCAATAACAATTGGATCACCGATAAAAGCAGCTTTAGGCCCTGTCTTTGTTGAAGTATCATGCTCTAAGGTCCACTATACCAACAACTCCGGCCATTTTGTTAAAATCGATTTGCCGCATGCCACCATAAACCAGGTTTATACGGACGTAACGCTTGTGGGAAATGGAGTTGATCGGCTTTGGATGAGATCAAATAGCGAAGCAAAGAGCTTGTTTAGTTCACTAGCAAGAAGAAACTACGCTAAATTTTTAGGCCTAACCTGCTGCGACAACCGGTTGCGATGTCTCATAATCGAGTGTGATGAGACCGAAGTGGATATTTATAACTCTTCCTTTCAGGACCAGTACCTTCCATGTGGAAAAGGCGCATCCATTTCGCTTGAAGCAAGAACTCACGCAGCATTGCGAGTGCTAAACAGGAGTTTTGGAAACAATCAAGCAAAAGCAGGCGGAGCCATAAACGTTCATAGCAAACATGGGACGATAGAGCTCTTGTTTTCACGCGTTAATTTTACTGCATGCGCCGCAAAAAAGTTCGGATGTGCGGTTTTAGTCGGGGATCCTCAAGGTGCTCTAGTTACAAACCGAACGGCGACATTTGAATTAATTGCAAACTTCAGAGAGGTGCTTGCCAACAACTGCTCTGGTATCAAAGTATCGCGAAAAAAAAGAAAGTGCAATGTGTTCCAATTTCTCGTCTTCAGTGGAAAAATGACCATAAACGACTCTTCCTGGACAAATAACAGGGTAAGGACAGATGCTACTTTTCTGTTGGTAAATGCCGGTGGCAAAACTGACATTACAGTCTCGAACTGCGACTTTATCAACAATTCTGCCCTTCTTCCATCTGCAGTTATGTTTGTAGCCTTAGGCCTACTTCCAGGCAGCATAATGATTGAGAATACCACGTTTTTGACTCAAGCAGTGGACGCTGAAGACAAAAAATCAAACGCATTGTTCATAAGTCCAGAATTCAGAATCGAGTTGATGAACGTGTCATTTAGCTCGCGAAACGCTATTGGGCTAGGGATTTTCCGCTTCGCAAGAACTAAGCCTCAAGCTTTTGCGATGAACATTTATATCGTGAACTGCACTTTTTTGAACAGTTCTCAAGATATTGTAGTCAATATTTTAGAAGCAACCAAAATTAACTTCAACATAAGAAATACTGTCTTTTCTTCCAAACGTGCAGGAACCAAGGACATTGGCATCTTTTTTATGGTTAAACCAATCACCAAACTAAACTTATCAAGCGCAGTTATAGAACTGGACAACGTAACATTTGTATCCCGGCCTTGTAGCGTTTTCAACCTGCTCACGCCAGGAGAGAAAACTTTCAAGATACGGAATTCCATGTTTCAAGAGGGCATTTGTTCTCGTCAGCAAGGGTCAAGGTACCATCAGTATCACTTAGGAGCTGGTTCCATATCAATTGTAGCACTACCTGATAGCCTCAAGCAATCAGGATGTGTTGGGCATCAATACACCAGAAAGAACGTCCACCGTTTGTGGAATTATGACACCAAAATAATCATCGAAGGCACCACGTTTAAAAAAAACGCAGGTCTAACGGTGGGAGCCATTGCCGTCGTCAATGGGAACGTTACGTTTGACAAGTGCAATTTTCGAAATAACTTTGGCAACAAAACCTCTGGACACGTTTATTCAGGGTATGGAACAGGCCGAATCCACTTCAAAGATTGTTCTTTCTTGACCACGCTCCCTGGCATTGCGGCGAACGGCGTTCTCTTTAAAAAATCAGCGGTTTTGTATTCTGAAAGTAGTGGACCATTAAAAATTGAAAACACTTCAATGGTATCAAATGTTAGTCAAAGAATTATTCTCTCCACAATGGTGGACGTCTGGAATGGAGGATACGTCAACATTGATAACCAGTCCATCGTCGAATGCAGCGCGGGAAGCCAGCTTTTGTTTGAAGATAACACGCACTTTCTGTACGGATACAACGAGATTAACGGAAGTTCATTCAGATTTAATGTGACTACTCTACACTATTCCTGTAATTCGTGTCCCCCCGGTTTCTACAGTTTACAGAAAGGTGCTTCGCGCGGACTAAAGTCACTCTCATCGTTTGAATGCTTGCCATGTCCCTTTGGAGCGACTTGTGTTGAAAAAAATGTCGCTGCAAGGCCGAATTTCTGGGGATACCCGAATCCTAACAAGGCCCATGCATTGACGTTCTATGCTTGTCCGGAAGGTTATTGTCAGAGTCCACCAGAGAAGTCGGGTGTACTACAATATAATGCCTGCTTTGGAAATCGATACGGATTTCTCTGTGGGAAGTGTCTTCCGGGATATAGTGAAACACTCTTTACTACCGAGTGCCGCAAGAGAAGCGAATGCAATAACCACCTGTTGTGGATAATAGCAATAATTTACACGACTGGAATGGCTCTTTATCTCTTAACTAAGCCTCCGATAATACGTTCTCTTGTCAAGCAAATATTGTGGTTCAGGAATCGAGAAGGCTATGCTCTCGTAGATGGATCTGATGGGGAAATGGATGGACACAAAGATACTGGATATCTTAAAATCATATTCTATTTTTATCAAGCCGCCGATCTATTGATAGTAGGGTCAGCTGAACATTTGCTTCACGATAAAATTCCATTTGTACTGTCTATCATTGAAGCGTTTAATTTTGAGATCAGCACTCTTAAGAAATCTATATCTTGCCCTTTTCCGGGAATTACAGCTGTGACAAAGGAGTTGCTACTTTCCGGAACCGTTTTTCTCATAATGGCAGAAATAGTCACAATTTACTGCTTTCATTTCGCTTTTAATAAGGTACGGAGAAAGGAAGGGCCATGTGTTATTCGTTACATAGCTGTTTTCATAGAGTTACTGCTACTTGGGTACGAGCGACTTGCAGAATCATCTTTAAACCTTATGAACTGTTTTCCTATAGGCTCTGAGAAACGTTTGTTTATCGATGCAGAGATCGTTTGTTGGCAGTGGTGGCAATATATACTGCTGATTTACATTATCGTTTCAGTGGTACCTTTTATCCTTATTTTGTACTTTGGATCGTCAAAGCTTCACGACGCCTCAATCTCCGCGAAAGAGTTTCTCGGAGCGTGCATATTTCCATTACCGTTTCTAGTTTACTGGCTGTTTAAGAGAGTCCTTATAACAGGGAATAACACCTCACACGCAAGACAGAACAACAAGGACGTTTTGGAAGTACTTCATGGGCCGTTTCGTCAGCCTAAGGGTGACGACAATGGAACACTGTACTGGGAAAGCGTTTTGATTGGTAGACGGTTGGCGTTACTCCTTTGTCATGCATTCATCACAAATTCAATGCTTCGATTGGTTTGTATGACTGTCGCTTGCATCGCCATATTGCTTCATCACGCAATCAAAAATCCTTTTCAGGATCCTATTGCGAACAGATCCGAAACGGCATCCCTTTTGATCTTGGCTGTAATGGCAGTTATCAACCTGACAAAAGCCACATTGGTGGCGTTTGGAATAACCATCGATGGGCCAGCCACAACTTACTTGGAAATCCTCGAGTGGTTTGAAGTCAGTGTGTTGGCTTTTGTTCCGGCTTTATTGGGCATTTTCGTATCTATCGCAGCTTTGTCTCAGCTCGTGAGGTTACTTTCATTTCTTTCGATGATGATTTTTCGATTCGCGAAACAAATAGTCAGTCTTCGTGCAATTTAAATTTCTGACAGAGGCTGTCTGTTTTCTGACGTTATTCCCCGTTACTCCAGTTTCCCCCTCTCCTCAAAAAGCAACACTTGATTCGTATTCATTTTTCTGTAGTGTCCCCAATTAGTGCCGCAGCGCTACAAGAGGAGACACTTGAATACAGTTTATATAACTACAAAAGAGTACTAACAAGAGTGAATTAGATAAGAGTGTTGTTATGGCATAGGTGGGCCCCACAAATGAGTCTATTTTTAGAATACCCGTTCCCGCGAAAATCAATTGTCATATCCCTGGAAAAAAACATGGCAGAATCAGTCACGCGTGACATGGCTTCTCCTGCCTGATTGGTTAAAATTGGCGGCCCTTTGTTTGTTTCACGCACGAAGTGTATCTAAAAATAAATCCATTTGTGACTGTGCTGGGGCAAGGCCGCAAATTGATAGATCAACACTCTTATCTAATCCACTCTTGGTACTAATAGAGTGCAGAACACATGAGACAAATACCAAGAATCACACTTCTGACAGAGAGGGAGGGAGAGGAAGTGGGAGAGAAGGAGGGAGGGAGGGAGACAGAGAGGGGGGGGGGGGGAGACAGAGAGAGAGAGGGGGCGGGGGGAAACGAAGAGAGAGCGAGAGAGAGAAAGAGAAAGAGAGAGAGAGAGAGAAAGAGAGAGAGAGACAGAGAGAGACCTAGATACAAAAAAACAGACAGACAGACAGAGAGCCGGTTGATGAGAGCGGTTCTGGCAGTTACGACAATAATGTTTCAAGAGACTCAATTTCACGTGGTGCCAGAGAATTCTGAGATCTCCCAGCACAAGACAGATCCTCTACAGCGATAGACCAAGCAAAACATCATGGTTAAAGTAAACTTAATACGCTACAAGGAAGCAGCAGTCAAACCCAAACTGTTCCTTTATACAAAGTTAATGTCAATCCAAACTCGTAGAGCAAACGTTTTCATGAAGAGGATTGCATCGCAAGAACAGCAGAACCAATTCACACTTGCTTCTTCCCTAGTAGGTCATACGGGTCGCGGGTCAGTGTACATGTCACTGTGGTACTGATAAATATACAACACCAAAAAAGTCTCCTAGCCCTAATCACTCCACAAAAATGTTGTGATCTAGGGAAAACTTTTGGCTCAGTTTTTTTATCAGTGGAACAGGGCCTTGACCTGTGTTTTAGACCCGCCTAAAGGAAATTTCCTTTCCCTAATTAGGTCCAACTAGTACTAGTTCTGTACTAGTGCTAATTATCATGAAGGAGCTAAGCAAAAATAGTTAAAACACTCGACAAGAACTCTTAAAAAAATAGGTTCAGAGCGACTTTTATACGACCTTGAAAAATAAACGTAAAAACAGAACGTAAACAAAAATGCAAAGCATTTAATTGGCTTATCGAACAAAAACAAACGAGCGCAAATTTTCATTGGCTTAGCGAGGGCGGATGCAAACAACGTAACAACGTCATCTCTCCATGGAACTTTCTGGAAAGTTTCGCTTTGACGTCGCTTGAAATGCAGTAATGTGATTGGGCAATCGAAGTATTTACTGCCCATATTAGGCGTTTTCTTGGCGGGAATAAGGAGAAGCTTTGGTTTTAATCTGGCGAAACATTGGTCCGAGAAACAAATTACAAACACTTTTTCAAGGTCATACGAAAGTCGTTCTAGTTAACACAACAAGGGCTGCACATGAGTTTTGCATCTTGGTACATTTCATTGTAGCACGTGAGCATTGACAATAATTTGTTTCGCACCACGGATTGGGCCTACCACTCGATTTCAAGATACATCGGAGGCAAAATAGAATTCACTGGATCTACCTGAGTTGTTTTTTAACTATTCCTCCTTGTACAAGCTAGCTAGTAACTAAACTGAAAGCAAATGCATACACGTGAGTCGACTAACCATTACTACTTTATTCGAAAAAGGAACAAAGTATAGAATTTGTTTCTGATTCGTTCTGGTTTCAGTTGATTTTGTAGTCTCCCCAAGAGGCAACTTTGGAAAATATCATGATACTCTTTGTTTGTCCCGCCAAATTGTGCATTAGCATTGTTTTTGTTTTCTCTTTTTACCATTGTTTTACCATGTCCCAAGAGAAACTGGAAACAATGCTTATGCAAAATTTGGGGGGAGAAACAAAGAGTGTTATGGTATTTTCCGAAGTAGCCGATCAGTAGAGCACTTGTGCTCGGCTAAATAACATTGTGACTTAAATGACGTGATCATCATCGTCATCATAGAATTCGGCGCTGACAAATTTTTTTAGGGGTGTTGCGATTTTCCTGAGCATGCGTAAGATTTCTTAGCCACTGGGAGAGTGGCTTTTCGGAGAAGATACCCTAAGTAGGAAGTGACCGGACGAGAGTTTTGGTGTTTCGTTGCACACAATACCCGGTTACTGTGTAACTCTGTCACCCATCTCACCAGGCTAATTACATAATTTTATAATTTCCCTCATATTGTTAAGAAAAAGTATTAAATACATTTTATTCAATGGTTTCACATATAATACGAGCGGATATTTTGCGAGTTGCGTAGTATTTTTCCGAGCCCCGCCCAATGAGCAAAATGTCCACAAGTATTATATGTTGAACTATCGAATAAGAGATTTATTATTCCGCTACAAAAAAGGTGTTACTTTGCTTCAATTTATTTGGTAAGAGTGTTTAGATTGCATCATCTGTCCTTCAGGGCGCGTGCGAGCGATGTAAGCAGCACCAAAAGCCAGCCAAAGATCTTTATTTGATTGGATAAACAAAATGACGAGTGACAAGCTAAATTCTCAGGCTTTGTATAGTGTTGAAAACAATTTCTTTCATTGAAAAACTCCCGTTCCGTCCGTATTCACTCTGTTCTAAATCAGTTAAACAGGGACACTGCGGTGTATTATCGTCTCATATTTTGCGCGTTCTGTTGACCAAATATGGTAAAATGGCGTAATAGTGGAATAATAAATATTTTTAAATACCATCGCAGAAACTTGTGAAGCATCTGTTTATTGGTTTTGATTGAATCAATGCCGTTGACAACAGTTTTAAATCTACGATTGGTTGGGTCACGGAATGTGGTCTTCGGAATACGGAATTGAATTGTATAATTGGAACAGGTATGAGAAAATGACGGCGGACTGTGCATATAAAATCAGAGTAAAAAGGCCAAAAAAAAAAAAACGATAGAAAGTACTGACAAAGATATTGTGACATAAAAGAATATTGTGAACGTAAAAGGCAATCGACTAAAAATCCTTTGAACAAAGTGCTGGATACCCGTAGCCTCTTGTTACTTTAGGCTTGTAGTAAAATACGCAACTTAACGCAACGCAATATACGCAATATACGCCGATGTCAGTCTGAATTACGCAATATACGCAATATTTGGAAGTACTTCATGGGCCTTTTCGTCAGTCTAAGGGTAACGACAATGGAACACTGTACTGGGAAAGCGTTTTGATTGGTAGACGGTTGGCGTTACTCCTTTGTCACGCATTCATCACAAATTCAATGCTTCGATTGGTTTGCATGACTGTCGTTTTGCATCAGCATACAGCTTCATCACGCAATCAAAAACCCCTTCCAGGATCGTATCGCGAACAGATCTGAAACGGCGTCTCTTTTTATCTTGGCTGTAATGGCAGTTATCAACTTAACAAAAGCCACTTTGGTGTCGTTTGGAATATAAACAATCGGTGGACCAGCTACAACTTACCTGGAAATCCTCGAGTGGTTTGAAGTCTGTGTGTTGGCTGTTGTTCCAGCTTTATTGGGCATTTTCATAGCTATCACAGCGTTATCTCAGCTCGTACGTTTATTTGCATTTCTAACGGAGATGATTTTTCGACTCGGGAAACAAGAAGGAATCTTTCTGACAGATACTGCCTGGTCTCTAACGAAAAAGAGGGACGTTTGTTATTGATAATTTGAAACACAGGCAGCCTTCCGATTTATAAGGATTTATATGGCAAACAATAAAATACTGGAAAAATCGGCTAATCTTAACTTAAAGCAAAGAACATAACCACCGGTGGCTCAGTTGGTTGAGCACCGGGCTGCCATGCGGGAGGTCGTGAGCTCGACTCCGGCCGGACCAACACTCAGGGTCTTTAAAATAACTGAGGAGAAAGTGCTGCCTTTGTAATTACATCCGCAAATGGTTAGACTTTCAAGTCTTCTCGGATAAGGACTATAAACCGTAGGCCCCGTCTCACAAATATCTTCCATGTTCATTAGTTCCCTGTGGGACGTTAAAGAACCCACACTCTATTCGAGAAGACTAGGGGATGAAGTTTCCGGTGTTGTGGCTTTCCCCTGTGTGCATATGGGTGGGTGGGTATAGCAGGTCCACATCAGCGGAATAGCTGCCAAAACTTCAACCTGCTTAAAAAAAATAAATAACAAAACAAGTAAAGTAAACTTAGTTTTGCTTTATCATCTGGCCTTGTTTCTATTTGAGACCATTTGGGCTTAGTACTCGGAATTTCCAGAGGAAATACGGAGTTGATATTTTGCCTTCGTTACTTTTTTTTTTTTTGTTATTTCCCTTCACGTTCAGTCAAAAATCGCCATCCAGGCTCTAAAGTGCATGCGTCGGTTTTTAAGAGCGAGGCGCATGGGTAATGAGAACAACGAGACTGAGGCACATAAATGTCGGACATGCATGGAAAGAAGAAAGAAGTATGAATTCTATGTTATCAAATGCGCTCACTCCACATACAAATGCATACTTCGGTCACAGTAAACCCACGCTAAAACATGTTGAGCGTTTTCGGAACGGGTCGGTCTGTGGACTTTACGAGAGATCAATTTACGTGGGAACAATTTTGAGTGAACTTATCGACAATTATGCTAAACTTACATCAAATGAGCTATCAAACTCTATTTATCTCAGTGTAGAACACCAGTATAAAGAAGAAGAAGAAGAAGATCAGAAAGATTAGAAACTTTGTCTTCCAACGTATTCGTTCAAGTGTACCCGTCTTCTAAACTGTGTTGTTCAGTTATGGACGCTGTTAAACTGTACGATATTCGCTTGCCCATCGTTCATAAATCATTCGAAAGAGGTCGAACTGTTGAACGTTTAGCTGAATAAAAAGTACCATAATCACTGCAATAGTTATGAATAAGGCTTCAACGGGACGCAAGGCACGGGATAGTCCCCTTAAAGGATGGTCACAATGAAAGGAGCAGCCCTCAAAGGTGCTATACGGAAGGGCACGAAAAAGACGTGAACTTTTACCCCTTCCGATATAAGACCACAAATTGCTTTCTCATCTGAGTATCCCGGGAGAACAAGTTAGTAGACGAGGTGGTTTTGCAAGTTTCCCGCCACAAACTTTCCTGGGTCACGAAACCGCAAGAGGCGAGACGACGCACGAACAGACCCCGATGAAACCATATCAACGGACTGAAGTGGCCCTACCCAGCTAGCGGGGTTACCGCCCCAATCGCGCCATGTTTCCGCAGTGTCCCCAATTAGTGCTCCTTTCCTTTCCTTTCCTTTTCAGACTGGAGAATCAGGACAATACCAGTACGAGTTCTCAGTTCTGACAAGAGAAAATGATGGGACAGAGAAGGAGGCTCCCGGTCCAGCCCTTGGGATATGTCATGTCTACGAAAGTTATTTTTAGACGAGCGGAGGTCTTTGTTCTAGCGGAAGTCTGTATTCCGAGACGTCCGCATACAGGCTAACCTCGTTCTGATGTTTGAAAGAAAATAAATATTCATTAGCCTTCCACGTGCGCCGCCATTTTCTCTCTTCACTAAGAACCTGAGAGCGAGACAAGACTCCATGCGGACGTCTCGGAAGACAGACTTCCGCTTAAACAAAGACTTTCGCTCGTCTAAAAATAACTTTCGTGGACATGACATATCCCGACCAACGCCCTGAGACTCCGTCTCTGTCCCCTCATTTTCTCTTGGTTCTGATCACGCGCATTCCAAAGTTTTCGTTCTTTAAACGTAATGAGTGTACCAAGTACAGAAAACTCGTAGTCGAAGTCGTTCTCCTACTCCAATCTCAAGGTCGCTATCAAGTCTAACGCTCAGTTTATTTACAACTCAGTGTATTGATAAGGTATGAGTGAACATGGATAAACGTTTACTGAATGGTCTGAAGAGCACAAGTTATAATCCACATTTCCAAATTGCTTATAGGTGATCAGAGGTAACATAGTTTCATCAATGACGTCGCCTTGGAAATCAAGGGTATGATGTTGCATGGAGTGGTGCAGAACACTGTGATCTGCAGACGCTGAGCTTCTACGAAGAATTTGAATGTTTGCTTCTGATAGATATCGCGGGGGGGAACTTTTGTAAAGACAACTGTAATACCTTTCTAGATTTCGCCGAATCAAGTCCAAGTTCTTTCACCCTGTTAGAGACTAAAACTGACTCTCCTAAAAGAAATAAAGAGCATTTGTGATATTTCAACTTTCAGATTACAAGAATTTCATAATCAATTTCCTTTTTATTAAAATGTTTTCTCGTCTTCATTTTATTCGATGTGTCTCAACTTTCATTGCCTTAGCATTTTATCTTGTTTTCATGCAGGGCCTTTCCAAATAAACACGTGAAAAAGTCACAAAACAGGGTCCCAAAAGGGGGGGGGTCCCTGAAGCCCTGGAGCCCTAGATTTTTTTGCTGTGAAGCCCGGAGCCCGATCATTTCTCCGCCTGGAGCCCTGATCGTTTCTAGCTGTGAAACCCGGAGCCCTGAAAGTAGCTGCTATGGAGCCCTGGAGCCCTGGTGCCCTAAACCCCTTTGGAACCCTGACAAAAAAGTCGAAAGTAGACAAGGATTAGTGCACATTTCTTTTTTCGACTCTGACAACACGCTATACGTTCGATATACTCAGCTCAAGATAGCCGAGAAAAGAGCACTTGGGTTACCTGTAGTTTTACTTATAGTTGGGACTAAAGGATAATAGATAATAATACAAGATTTTGGAAGAGAATTACTGGAAAAGTATCACTGGCGTGAAAACAGCGAGAAAATTGTTGTTTGGCCTTACACTAGTCGAAAGGAGGGAATTTCTCGGTCAAAATAAACTGAAAAAGCATGCTGATCAAGATTACGTTCAAAAACCAATTTCCTAAGGAGTAACAAAAGGAAACGACGAAAAAAATCCGTATCAACTGAGCATTCTTGAGCGTCACCATTAACACAAAAGCTAGGGTTATCTGTAATCTGCCAACTGTTAGGTAATTAAATTTAGAAACAAGGTGCATATTGAAGCAAAATCTGGCTAAAACACTTAGCGTTACGAAAACACTAATGTAACTATCGTCCACTGTTCTCGGGCGGGTTGCTCGAGGCCCAGTTAGCGCTAACCGTTGGTTAAGAGGTATCAAAACCTATAGATGGTTTTCACCTGACGTCACAGCGACCAGGTTGGTGTACAGAACAATAGAGAAAAAAGTCTAATGGGAATTTGACTCTACTATAATGCAAAACATGAGCCATAATTTGCTATTGTTTTGTTCACGAACATGGCCGTCTCGTCACGTGATTGAATACCATTTATAGGTTTCCATGGTATTTAACGCTTGGTTAGCACTAACCATGCTTTAAGTTCGATTTCCAAGTTTATTAACTTCTTATTTTACTATTACAATGGTAAAGGCTACACTATCCGGGTAGTGTTTTTATCTAAATATGTACAAAGAAGTCTTAAATAGTAAATTACTAAACTAATTAATTAATTGATTAAATAGCAAAAAGATAAATAACCAAAACAAAAAAGATGCATTAATTGATATGGACATTTTAAGAGAATAGCGGAAAATGAGCCTCACCATACTGAATTACTGGTATAATGACAAAGTTTGTAAATTACACTGTACAGATATTTCTATTCAGCTAGAAGAGGTAATTTTTGAATCAGGGTATTAAGATCGACATAGGAATACTCATACTCTAAAAACCGCAGTAATATTTGTTTAAGACAATTTTTAAAGGAAAACCTCCTCTTTTTTCGCAAGTATTGAGGAAGTTTATTCCATATTTTACATCCAATCCTCGAGAAGGATTGACTCTCATAAAAATCGCCCGCTTTCGCTGATCGAGTGTTATAGGAATGTATAGGATCAATGTTAGTAAAAAGCTTTCAAGCTATCAAGTTTATTGGTGCAGTTTTGCAATGGATATCATTCACTAGAGTTGATATAGCTTTGTAATAGAGCATGTTCACAGGAAGAATGTTAGCACGTATGAATAAAGGTATAGGATGCTCTCTTTTATTTGCAAAGTAAATTAAACGCAGAGCTCGCTTCTGGAGGATTAGAATTTTGTTATAAGATTAGCCTTAGAGGTCTGGCCCCATGCTTCGAGCAACCCAGGCCTGGTCGCCGGCCGCCCTTCTTCACGGCAATATATCTCGCCTTCCTCGTGTTCCTCCGTTCCTTCTCTCGTTTCAGGCGTGGCCGTGGTTTTTCAATATCTTCCCTTCTCGCTTGCAACGTAAATTCCGCATTGTTCAGCTTCATGGTGGAAAGCGTTTTTTATGCCTGACCACATGGAACCAATTACAACTTGCCATGGTACTCGTCGCAGACGCGTTAATTCCAGAATATTAATACAATACACCGAATTCATAAATGGCGGCCACCCTGGATCGAGTTAGCGGCCAAACATGAGATCTAGGCTATTTAGGATAAACACGCAGTATTTTTGAGGAGGGAAGGAGAAAATGAGCGATCGACGTGCGTAGAATTACATTCCTGGTTCTTCTTTAAGTGCCAGAAGGTCATCGGTTTTAAAAATGATGAGCTACGGTTTTGGCTGAAATGTTGGAACGATTGTGCTTAAACTGAGCTCAAATTGTAAAGCGGTAAATTTTAACCTTTAGTAAGCGTACATCGTTCGATCCGGTTTAGGCTAATGTAGTAATTGTGTAAAATCAAGTCATCTGTTTGAAGAAATAAAAGTGAGCTCTTGTTTTTCTTTTTGTTGCTACTGCTTTCTTAAGAGTCGAAGAACACATCGTTCAAGGGAAAGACAGTTTTCTTATTGATCTGGATCCGAATTTGTTGTACACATAACAAAGCGAAAATTTGCCAAGCAGGGTGGCTGTGTCGAAAAGTGGGACGGGGACGCGGGGATATTGGGACTCGGGGATGCGGGGACTCGGGGACGTGGGGACGCGGGGTCTGGGGGACGTGGGGACGTGAGGACGTGGGGACGCGGCGACACATTTTTGAAGTATAGAATTTCAGAAATGGGAGAACATCCCCAAGAAAGTTGAATTGCTTATGTTATTTTGCAAAAATGATCATCCATATGCTTTTCAAGTACCAGCTAAATACACAGCGAAAGTCAAAAAGTGGATTCTCGAAAAGTCATTCTCGCCACCCGTCAAAGAGCTCGACTCTAAAACAAAGCAGAAGACCTAATGGTCCATTGCTGACACTGCAGCTGAAATTTCCCGTTGCAGCGTTTGTTTTCGTTGAGCCTTATGACTTCTCTGTAATTCATGTTTGAATGTAGGTATGCGCCGCTGTGAAGGGTATGGCCTTTCAAGCAGTTTACTCTGGGATAGGGTACATAAATCAGAGCGCTTGTGTCTAAAATAGGGTATAATGTTTCACGGAACTGACCAGTTGGTTGAAGATTTTATCCACAGACTAAGGAAACCAGAAAAAGACTGAACAAACTGAACAAGTATAAATAAATCCCTTTTTGAGAGAGAAACGATTGTGGTATAGGTTTTGTTTTGGCTAGACTGCGCTAGTTACCTCAGTAGTTTCTGAAAAACAGTTACTCTAGGATAGGTAGGATTTGGGGAGTTTACTCTAGTACAGGGTAGCAAAATTCAGCTGAACCAGCTCTGGTATAGGCTAAGGGTTCCAGGGTCCCAGCGGCACATCTCCCACCCAGAAATTCCTAAAATACCGCCCCCGGGCCAGAAGCTAAGTAACTCTTGACTCAAGTGTGTTAAGGCTTGATAAAGCTCATAAATTGTCATATTTTTGTTTTACGAGGAAACATTTATCCAATCGACGTTAACTTGAAAGCTGAATGCTTAGTTTTCTAAAACGTTGTCAGAATTTTTTAGGATAAACGTTACCTAATCTCAAAAACAAGCGTTATGACGTCTTTAGTCAAGAAATGTCACGTGACACAGACAACTATGAGTGAAATGCATAATTAAAAATGAAAAGGTTAGGATGCAGAAAGTAGATGTAATTTTAAATATTCAAGCCTCGATATACTTGGGGAATGGCAAAATGATCTGAGAAATGGTCATATCAACGTTTCGTTCGTGTTGCCTATGTCAAATTTAGGATTTAAGGCAAAAAAAATTGTCCCCTCGTTTTACCTAAATTACTCCACTGTGTAACTTGATAGTAGTATAATGAAAGTCACCTTTTTATGAAGACAAGTAATAAACTTTATTATGACTAGCCGTGAGCAGGCAAGATGAACCAAATCCCGCGCTGTCATTGGCTACCTTAGCCGGCAAGATGGAGCTATACTGCCCGCTCGGGATTTCTTGCTTGATTCCGCAAGATTAAAACCAATTTGTAGTGTTTTATCCCATATAATAAATCCTTTATTGACCAAGCTTGTTCGGTCAAGATGGCTGGATATTGGCCAAGTTCTCTTTTTGCGTGTTTCATTATGGACCTCGATTTCGTCTCGGTCCATAAACACGCAAAAAGAGAACTTGGCTTATATCCAGCCATAATGATCGAACAAGCTTGGTGAATAACCCATATATACTACATATATATTTACTACACCTTTGTTTCCCATTGTACAAACGAGGAACTTAAAACCGGGGTACAACGCAGTTACGATCAACAGACGAGGATTTCGTGAAATATGAAGAAAAGTTAAACAAATACTAAAAATGCTTCGCCACGTCCCCGAGTCCCCAAGTCCCCACATCCTCGAGTTCCCACGTTCCCACGTCCCCGAGTCCCCACGTCCCCACGTCTCCCCATCCCCACGTCCTCACGTCCCCGAGTCCCCACGTCCCCACGTCCTTTGTCCCCGCGTTCCCGTCCCACTTTTCGACACAGCCAAGCAGGGTGTGAGTTGTGTTGTTGTTGATTCACAACTCTGGTGAGATTTGAAGCTTACCAGTGCATATGCATGCCTCTTCAGGATTTTGCTGCCGCATCCTTGATTAAATCTTGTGTGCTAGTATACCAGCATACCAGAAAAAATTCGCCAAAATACCCAAAAATACCCAAAATTCATCCAAATATACCCAAAATTAATGGAAGCATTGTATACTGTATACCTGAAATTCAAAGAAAGTGATATACCGAATAGATTATACCCGTATTTAAGCTGCAATATACCGTATACCCGATTTAAAAAGCCCCTGTATACCGTATACCCAAAAACCCTGGCCGACCCTGATTGTTGATTTCTAACCGTCTCCCCTAACGCACGCGCAGTTATTTAACCGGAAACAGAGTTTACTGGTTCCGGTTTTGGATTATTCCAGAGCCTCCGGTGGTAAGTACTTAGTGTATCCCTTATTATTATGTATTTAAATATAAGGTATTTATAGTGTATTTAATAATTAGCCCTATATACCCATGTATACCCTCATATACCCCTATATACCCATGTATACCCTTATATACCCCTATATACCCATGTATGCCTTATATACTCATATATACGCTTGTATATTCTTATATACCCTTGTATACCCACGTATACACTTGTATACCCTTATATACCCCTATATACCATGTATACACTTGTATACCTTTATAGACCCCTATATACCCACGTATACCCTTATGTACCGCTATATACCCATGTATACCCCTATATACCCACGTATACCCTTGCATACCCTTATATACCACTACATACCCATGTATACCCTTATATACCCCTGTATACCCTTGTATACCCTTATAGACCCACGTATACCCTTATATACCCCTGTATACCCACGTATACCCTTGTATACCCTTATAGACCCCTATATACCCACGTATACCCCTATATACCCATGTATACCCTTATATACCCACGTATACCCTTGTATACCCTTATATACCACTATATACCCATGTATACTATTATATACCCCTGTATACCCACGTATACCCTGGTTAAAGGGAACGAAGATGCTGGGTAAGTGG
Organism: Montipora capricornis; assembly: GCF_036669925.1. NCBI lineage: Eukaryota > Metazoa > Cnidaria > Anthozoa > Scleractinia > Acroporidae > Montipora > Montipora capricornis. Next base: position 37,901,720 of record NC_090891.1, on the reverse strand, counting down.
GTGTGTCGGCCCCTAAACTATATGTGACAAAACTCACGCCTACTCACAGCTCCAAACCGCTCTTTTCAATATAGCGAAAGATTTAGATGGCTTATATATTCAAAGGATAAATCATTTTATCTGTCATATGGTAAGTACTGGAGTCGCAGATTACAAAGTGTGCGCACGCACCCTGCTAAAGGTAACATACATACAGGCATAAGCTTTATTTCATCCCGATTTTCCAAATAACTACAGGAGTTAATATCTTCGAGACATTACATTTACAACTAAAATACATAGCATATACAGATATATTCATTTTAAAAAAAAGCCGCTGTACAAAATGTGGCATGGGATTTTCTTTTAAACCAGTAAACGCATAGGTACGGATTAAATCAGGCAGCGCATTCCGCAACTTAGCTGATAAGAAAGAAAAGAAAACTAAGGCCATGACTGGTTTTTCCAGGTTTATTGAAGGACATAATGTCATTTCCGCGAAGATCATACATAACAAGGAGACGTGAGAAAAAACCTATTTTTCATATAAGCAGAAAAACCCTTTTTTCAAAAAAAAAAAAAAAACCAATGACAACAAATAAAACCACATACTTTTATCAAGTAATACGAGGAAACTTTGAATGCGCTTATTGCATAGAGATGTCGAGCTTGACTTTCGTAGTAAGAGGACAGATAATCTGCAAATACAAATATCGTTATGCTCTTATTTACATTATTATACCGTTTCTTTGACACGAGAATTACAGCGGCGAAATGAAAGCACAACTTTGTCGCAAATTTTCTGTGATAAAAACTTGTTCAGAAATCCAAAATCTACGTTAACAGCGCACACCAGGCCTACTCCTGAGTATCTGGCTAGAAATCATTTCCTCTGGCCGCGCTTCAGCCATTCGATGAGGGCCAGTCTCGTGCTTCTTAAGTTGCCTCGCTCATGCCCAAAAAGAATTCTGGGTAATTCTGCCATTCCATGACAAGGGAAGACTCCCGATTCTCATTTCATAGTTTTTTTTTCATAAGTGTCCGGCTACCCTGTGCTACCAGCAAAATAACATATCGATTGAAGGCTTTAGCTTTCCCAGATTGTGTCAGTAGGTCCTGGAATTCGTCCACAGAAACGCCAGAGAGACAACTTCACTCGTGAACTGCCATGTTTACAACAGAGCATTTTAGGCGTCCCAGTCTGCATGAAACCATCTCTCGTCTCTGTCTGAGACAAGTCCAGACACGCATGGTTCTTAAGTTACGTTTATGCCTATATGCCTATAAAATCAACTGAAATGTCAATTGCTGGTACAAAAAAAAAAAGTATGTTAATTTTTTTTGGTATCGAAGAGCCAGAACATTTGCGCATGCGCTGACGGAATGTTTGAACCAGAGAGAAAAACGCAGTACCTCCAGACACCGGCGCTGGAGCGTCGTACCAAACGAGTCATCCCGGGATTTCGGCCCGTGCGATCGCTTTTGGACGCAGTTGGCCCTTCGCTGCTTTCTGCTACCGACCTTGCCTCCCGGTACGGCATTGAGGGAGAGATATGTCGGCCCCTAAACCATATGTGACAAATCCCACGCCTCCTCACAGCTCCAAACCGCCCTTGTCAATATAGCGTAAGAATTAGATGGTTTATATATTCAAGAGAAAAGTCATTTTATCTGTCATATGGTAAGCACTGGAGTCGCAAATTACAAAGTGTGCGCATGCGCCCTCCTAAAGGTAACATACACACAGTCATAAGGGATTACATTTACAGCTAAAATACATAGCATATACAGATACCTACTAAATACAGAATATTTAAAGATATATTCATTAAAAGGAAAAGCCGCTGTACAAAATGCGGCCCTGGATTCTCTTTTTAAACCAGTAAACTCATAGGTACGGATAAAATCACGTAGCGCATTCCGCAACTTCGCTGATACGTAAGAAAAGAGAGAACTAAGACCATAACTGGTTGTTCCAGGTTTATTGAGGAACAGAATGTAATTTCCGCGAAGATCATGCATAAGAAGGGGACGTGAGAAAAAACGTATTTTTCATATAAGCAGAAAAACCCTTTAAAAAAAAACCAAAAAAACCAAAAAAAAAACCACATACTGTTATCAAGTAATACGAGGAAATTTTGCATGCGCTTATTGCATAGAGATGTAGCGCTTGACTTTCGTAGTAAGAGGACAGGTAATGTGCAAATATAAATATCGTTATTCTCTTATATACATCACTATACCGTTTCTTTGACACGAGAATTACAGCGGCAAAATGAAAGCACAACTTTGTCGCAAATTTTCTATGATAAAAACTTGTTCAGAAATCCAAAATCTACGCTAACAGCACACACCAGGCCTACTCCTGAGTATCTGGCTAGAAATCATTTCCTCTGGCCGCGCTTCAGCCATTCGATGAGGGCCAGTCTTGTGCTTCTTAAGTTGCCTCGCTCATGCCCAAAAAGAATTCTGGGTAATTCTGCCATTGCATGATAAGGGAAGACTCCCGATTCTCATTTCATAGTTTTTTTTCATAAGTAACGGACCACCCAGTGCTACCAGCAAAATAACGCATCGATTGAAGGTTTTAGCTTTTAAAACTTTCCCAGATGGTGTCAGTAGGTCCTGGAATTCGTTCACAGAAACGCCAGAGAGACAACTTCACTCGTGAACCGCCAAGTTTACAACAGAGCATTTTAGGCGTCCCAGTCTGCATGCAACCATCTCTCGCCTCTGTCTGAGACAAGACCAGATACGTACGGTTCTTACGTTACGTTTATGCCTATAAAATCAACTAAAATGTCAATTGCTGGTACAAAAAAAAAAAAACATGTTAAAGGGCCACCGACAACCACAAGTCTTTTCGGCGTGCAAGCTATCGGCGCCATTTTCTGTAATACAGAAACTAGTATTTCTTGAAAAGTCAAATTCCATCGCCTCACATCGTCGTGTTTTGGATGCGCAGTAGCTTCAAACTTTGTTAATATTTTCCTTAATGTTTAAATATTGTATTTTTGACGTTATTTGGGTGTTGTGTTCGTCTTAAAAGCGAAATGAAAACTGTGAAGAAAGGTCGTCCACCGAGCAAGGAAAAGCGCCATATTATTTGGCTCACTAATTCAACCTTAAGATTATGGAACGAAAGGAGGAAGGCGTTTGGATTACAAAACAAATCGAACAGCGAATTCGCAGAAGTTCTTCTTCACGGGATGTTTCTGAAGCGAACCGGCCGATTCGATTGCCCGGATAATAAAAACAACAAAGACGCGCAAAGGACACTGGTTGTCGGTGGCCCTTTAATTGTTTTTGGTAGGCTAGGTATCGAAGAGCCAGAACATTTGCGCATGTGCTGACGGAATGTTTGAACCAGAGAGAAAAACGCAGTACCTCTAGACACCGGCGCTGGAGCGTCGTACCAAACGAGTCATCCCGGGATTTCGGCCCGTGCGATCGCTTTTGGACGCAGTTGGCCCTTCGTTGCTTTCTGCTACCGACCTCGCCTCCCGATACGGCATTGAGGGAGAGATATGTCGGCCCCTAAATCCCACGCCTACTCACAGCTCCAGACCGCCCTTGTCAACATAGCGTAAGAATTAGATGGCTTATATATTCAAGAGAAAAGTCATTTTATCTGTCATATGGTAAGCACTGGAGTCGCAAATTACAAAGCGTGCGCATGCGGCCTCCTAAAGGTAACATACATACAGTCATATTCTTTTTCCGAATAACTGCAGGAAAAGTAAGCGCTGTCATGGCAAGGTGAACTCCACTGTTGATTTTTAACCGTCTTCCCTCACGCACGCGCAGTTATTCAACCGGAACCAGAGTTTTCTGGTTCCGGTTTTGGATTATTCCAGAGCCTTCCGCGCCGGTTTTGCTGGACAAGGGTAACGGAGACTCTGGGAACGAGATTGACTTACTTTATTTCGTTCTCATTGATAACATTTGGCTTCTTTGCTCCTTTTTCGTGAAACTAATTCAAAAACAAAAAAAAAATTGTCTAGGACAGTGTTGTTCCTGACGTGACGCTTTGTCACTATCTGGTAGCTCCTCAATATGCAAAGGAAAATAAGTATTGCAAAGCTCCTTCTTTTCGAAATCCTACATTCTCTCGTCAAATTTGTCATGCCTAATTTTAATTCTTTTGCTCCACTTTCGTATAATTCTAAACGCCTACACTTACTGATTTCGAAACTACAATAATTGCTTTGTCAAAAAAAATTCTAAGACGTTTCGATTTAGGAGTTATTGATGTTAAAATTCTTGTAACAATCCGAAGGCAGAAACTTGAGCGTAGATTATTCTTGATCGATCTTCGAAAGACCCAAGAAAACTTAATAAGTTAATTCACAAAAATTAAATAAAAAATTCAACGAGTTTGAACAAGTGTGAACAAGCCCTTAAATAGCTTCCATGCAGCCGTTTTTTGTTTCGGTCCCATTCTCACTTTCCACATTATTACTCTGCTTCAGGAACCGAAAGTTTCGGTTTTGAAAGATGATATAACGAAGGTTTGTTTGCATTTACTTCAGGTAAAAGCACACGTCAGAGACCATTTTATGGATTGAATTCCCCCTCTTATGATTCTGGTGCAGTGAGACTGAATTGTTTAAATGGGAAGACCAATACTATTCATCGTGGTTATTCTTTCCGTGCTATCAGAAGGCCACAAGTTAGGTAATTTAAGCAAGCCTTTTTATAATTTAGGAAGTGCCAGAGCAAATTCAGTTGTTTGATTTTTGAAATGTTACTCACTAGAAAACTCAAGTCTTCTTGAAATATTCAAACACATCCCATCCGTGCTAAGTTTTTTGTTTAACTTGTAGTATTACCCTCTGTTTAATATATCTCTTTTATAAGAACCTTTTTTATAAGAACGAAGAGGCTGAGATCAACCAAAATTTTAAGAACGTATCAATAACATTCCTCAGGCTGAGAGTCGATCAAGAACGTTTTTATTTTGCTAATTTGTATTTAAGGTAACAAATTTAAATTAACCAAAATACTTAGAGACATGTTTTGTAAAACATTAACAATGGTGGCACACATCTCGGTTTGTCATAATCAGCAGTTCTTATTTATAACTGTTCCAAAATAACTTCCACACCATCGACCGTCATCATGGTTGGCGAGACATCTCGCACGTGGCATCAGAGCAAGCAAGTAGAATAAAGAGCAAGCAAGTTTATTCCATATCTCAGCAGGCAATGCACTTTGATAGGTTTCCTGGTCACGTCCGCATTGATTTACTGAAATAGTGTATTAGTCAGGCTGTTAAGAGAAGGAATTGTGCGCTTTATGATAAAGGAATCAAACTCTGGATGTTTGTTTGCCTTCATGAAGTTAAAAATTTTGGAAAAAAAGTCATGTATCGGTAATTAACACCCCTTACTAAAAAAATGCCGACGTCAGCATTTTCTGGGGTTCACTTTTTCAAGTAGTTCCTGTCAAATAGAAAATTTCAAATAAGCTACAGATCTATTCAGAAATGTGTTATTTTGATCCAGAAACCAGTGAAATGTCATATTCACATTACACTTCCTTTATTTTTATTATCAGTAAAACTCTGAAAATAGCATTAAATTTGAGAGAAGCCTACATAAAAAATGTTTCAAGCTGTAGACAGGCCAAACGTGACTCCTATTGGTCAAGATAGGAAATTCAAAGACCTCAGAGATTTGTTACAACAAGTACATCTTTCAAAGACCTCCCTTTTCTAGATGAAATTAAAGAGGGTTTTTATCAGGATTTCTCTTAGTAAGGGCCGGTTTTGTATATAAGATTCCATTTGTTCTTTAGAATGTGTTTGAGATTAGGCACTGATGGGTGACATACTGTAACAAACGGCCAATTTTTTGTTTATTTTGTACAGCCTAAATTCTTTTGCAAAAATTGACTTCAGATAGAGTCATGTTTGGAGGGTTATCTGGATAAAAAAGATAATGCCATTTTTGTTCCTATTGCGGTTTCGTGTGCTTGTTTTTCTTGTTAAAATCGAAATTTTCTTTCAAGATAAGTCTTGTAAGAATGTTTCGTCCATTGAGACAAGGATCATCGTGTCTTTCAATTTGAGACTTTCCTTTTCTCTATAGAGTTTATGAAATCTCTGGTATCTTTATATGATGTTTGTATGATGTTTGTGTTTTAGCAATAGGATGAAGGATCAACAAATGATGAGATTCATTCCGTACGGCCTTCGCAGCCTGATATGATAGGTATCCCGACCGGCTTAGGTTTGCGGATCTTTGTTAGTGTAGAAAACAGAGATTCGCGGCAGGTGTGGTGTCAGGGATAACCATTTGTTACAGTCACGTCGTCAAAATGGTCTACGTGATGGAGAGCATTGACGAGTTCTTTGGCTTTTTGAGACTGTTTCTAATGCCATGGGTGATTAAGTGGCTTATAGTTTTCTTTGTCATCTAAGAGAATCTGCCCCTCTCGTGTTACATTACCCATGGCATTAGAAACCTTTCAAAAAGCCAAAGAACTCATCAATGCTTTCCATCACGGAGACCATATTGACGACATGACTAAGAAATTGTTATCCCTGATACCAAACCCGCCACGAATTCCTCTTTTCTACACTCTAACAAAGATTCACAAACCTAGCCCTGTTAGGAGACTACTGAATGAATCTCACCAGGCTGCGAAAGCTCTAATGAACGAATCTGATCTAATTTGACCTGCGTTAACAAATAAAGTATGTATGTATGTATGAGGTGTTTGAAATTCCTATCCTGCCTGACCAACAGGAGTCCCATCGTAGTAATAGTCCAGTAGGCAAGATGGCAACTCTTTCGCATGCGTTCCCGTAGTTTAGATAAGATTCCCCTAACATCTGCAGCTCTAAAGCAGCATGTCTTCCGAGCATCGTAGGTAGCCATGTTTGGGGTCAAGTAAACCTAGCACTTCCAGAGCTTCCAAGTCCTGCTAAATGGTGTGGGTGGTCAATGGAAACCTTTGAGGCCAACACTTCCACAAGCCCTGCAAAGCTGCTATGAGCTCATTTGTTGTTCCTCCAAGCAAGCTTGCAAAAGGTTGGGCAGGTGCTCAAAAGCAAATCCTCAGTGCACAGCCTTGTGTCTAGCCTCTTGTGAGGAATGCATCATTCTCAAAGTATATAAGGTGTTTATTAACCAAAACAGTGATACAAAAGATCACAGACAGTCTTGAAAACTACCGATGAAATTGAAAATGGACAGTGCAGATTTTAGATCAGAGCGAAGTAAACATTCATATATTTTGGTTTCTACTGGTGGTAAAATGTCCGTTCGAAATCATGCTAAGGCCAAAGATGCTCAATTTTCGAAACAAGAACTTTTGCCTACGCATAGATTATTTTGTTGGGGACACTGAAACTAGGGCCAAAGATATGCAATTTTCTAAACAAGAACTTTTGCCAATGCATAGATTACATCGTTGGGAAAACTGAAACGTATCAATACACTGATCACTCAAATAAAACCCATGTATTCCCAAAAACGAATTAAATTCGTTTGTATTTTTACGACAAAGGGAACAAAGGGAACATTTTACATTTCATAAGTAAAATTTAGTGGAGCTGTGAATTCGCAGTTTGATTTGATTGCTATTGCAATTACTTACGGAAATTTCCGAAATCTCTGGCTTTTCTATCATTAGAGAAACAGTATTGCGAAAATTTGGACACATGTCGTAAATTACACTAAACGTTGTGATCAACAAAGTTTCGATATTTAGGGCCCGTTTACATGGTGTCGGTTACACGTAATTAAGTAGGATCAAGTTGTCTCGGGCAGTTTAATTTAGAGTGACATCTTTAGTTGAAAGTTATAGATCACTTGTGAGAACAAGCATTAATTTTTTATATTATCAATGTGCTCTTTTTACCATCATGCTTATTATTACAATTCAAATCCCTGGTGATATTATGCTTGAATTCTTTTTCGATATTTTGTGAAATTCTTGATATTCCGTTCAACATATTTTTTTAAAAGGAAACCATGTTATATACTTTTAAAAAAATGTCTCAAGAAAACTGCTGACGTCACCTTTTTTTTTCCCAAAACCAACTTATTCCGGTTATAGGACATTTCATCCATGCCTTTATCATGCTAACTGTCCCTTGTTTGACATTGGTGAGAAGTTTCATGCTTTCATTATCCAAAAACGCACAATTCCCCTGAAATTGTGGTCTTGACTACCAGACTATATACCATGTAATTTAAGAACATCTTAAGAACGTTTTCAGCCTCAAATCGCAAAAAATATAAGAACGTTCATCCCCAGCTACAAAATTAGACGTTCTTATACAAAAAACTGTGTCTTTAGTGTTTATAATGGATTTCCATTATTTCCCGAAATGTTTCCTCGGCGAGCAAACGAGGAAACATTTGCTGAGGAAGCAAAATGTTTCTGCACAAACTCAGAAACCTTTTTGCTTCCCGGGAAGCAAATTTTGCTACCGCAACAAATGTTTCCTGGGGTCGCAAACAGGGAAACATTTGCTTCCGCAAATGATGTTTCTGCAACATTGCTTCCTCGTTTGAGGGCGCCTTTGGGATACTTAAAAACTATTTAGTTTTTAGTATGTTTAGAAATATTTTATCGGATTTTTTTTTATAACCAAATGTTTTTCAACATCACTTCTTCTGCAACTCAAGTAATAATGATATTCAAGCATTTAAATCCGTGAAAAACTATTGGCCTAAAATTAAATTGTGTCCCCCAAGCTGTTTGAATAGCGTTCAGTTGGAATTGTTTGTTTATTCACTTTTTTGACTGTTCAAGTTAGGGACCTTGGTATTAGCTCGGTTTACTTGCACCGTCAACAGTTCGGTTCGCAAGCAGTTTTGTATCTAAATGAAGAAACTTATCATTCCTCACTCGATAATGCAATTTTATTTGAAAATGAAAGCACTGCTAGTGATCATGTCACATCATCAATGATGACACGGGAAAACTAATTAAGGCAAATTTATGAAACTGTATCGAAAGCCTAATTGTATGCTACTGAACCGTACCCACCGCACATTCTCTTTAGTTCCCGAGGGTGTATTTCCCGTGCTCATCGAAGTTGTCATTGTTAAATTAAGCCGGGGACTTTAAGATCCGGCTGCGACGGCGATATCAACGGCGATTTTCCATCTCGTTCACGCCGCACAATGTTAGCGAAGTATCCTGAAAAATGTATTGATACGGGCGGTTTCAGAATAAAAATAGACAATGAAAAATTCTCTGTTGCATGCTCACGTTTTCATCAAAACCTCAAATTTGGTGATTTCACGTCGTTGTTGTCGAGAGTACCGCAAGAAGTTGTGCTAAAATGCGTGGCGAAACGTGCAACACGATTACTTCCCCTCTTTGTTGTTTTAGGGCCTTGTTGGCCGTCGCAGTTGTCGTTTCTTAAACTATAAGGGGAATCTTTGTTTACATTGTTTGCCTTATTAGCGTAAGCCTATCGTTTTCTTATATCAGTATCAGACAAAAATCAGTACCGAATATTGAAAGTAAATTGCATAATGAGCTATCTCTGAGACTTTGAACGCAATAGCCCATTTCCGAGTTGCTGCATGCCTGTTTCAAAGCGAGTCCTGGTGCACAACCATTTAAATGGAAATTAGTTGCGTATTCTTATGCAAATTAAACTCATTTCCCTTACAATAGTTGAGCACCAAGACTCACTTCGAAACCGAGACAAACAACAACTCGGAAATGGCCCATTTACCGCATAATCTGTGGGTAAATTTACATTTTACAAATGCAGTCTGCTTTTACGCAACCAGTTTCAAAACTCAAAATTTCGAGTTTGTAAACACAACATTTCGAGTTTGCAAGCTCAAAATTTCGAGTTTCTAAACTCAAAATTTCAATCGCGAAATTCCATGTCCCTTACGGGCCATCGTACGTTCTTTTACCTTTTGAAGTCAATGTATAAATATCATGATGCCTTCTGTCAACAAACTCGTACGTTGATGAGACAAAATGTAAACATGGACGTCAGCAAATAGTAACTGAAGTTTCCATTCAACAGGTAGTTTTAACTCCAAATATGAAGAGGTCTATGTTTCCATTACCGGTCACGATTCGGCAAGCTGTGGCCACAAAACATACCCATGCAAGTCTATTGCACAAGCAGTTCGTCAAGTTGACGGGAATTATGGCCACATTTATCTTAACGGCACTGGCACAGAGAGACAGCCGTTCAATTGCAGCCGGGAAATGCAGCGTGGGATAGAAATTCAGAAAAGCGTCAGCATAGAGGGGATGAATTCAACGCCAACTACGCACATTTCTTGTTTTGGTGGAATAAAATTCCGGTCCGTCGAAAGAGAACTGAATGTATCCATATCCGGTATTGTTTTCCAACAAACTCCACTGACGTTTGAAGATTGCAATTTCATACAATTATTTAACAGTTCTTTTCGAGGTGGATCCGCTGTAACGGTTTACGTGAACAACATATCCAGCACCAATTTCAACATCCAAAGTTCCTCATTCTTTGACAACAATGTGTCCTGTGTGGATTTCATTTTGGCTTCCCGCAAAGCTCAAACTCAGCTCCTTACATTGAGAATCAATAGCACCACTTTTCAGAGCAACGGCTGCTTTGGAAAACGCTTAATGAAATTAGGAGCAATAACAATTGGATCACCAATAAAAGCAGCTTTAGGCCCTGTCTTGGTCGACGTATCATGCTCTAAGGTCTATTACACCAAAAACTGTGGCCATTTTGTTAGCATCGAATTGCCGCATGCCACCATAAACGAGGTTTATACGGACGTAACGCTCGTGGGAAATGGAGTTGGTCGGCTTTGGATGCGATCAAATAGCGAAACAAAGAGCTTGCTTAGTTCACTAGCAAGAAAAACCTACGCTAAATTTGTAGGCCTAAGCTGCTACAACAACCGGTTGCGATGTCTCATGATCGAGTGTAATGAGACCGAAGTGGAAATTTATAACTCTTCCTTTCAGGACCAGTACGTTCCATCTGGAAGAGGTGCATCCATTTTGCTTGAGGCAACAACGCACGCAGCATTGCGAGTGCTAAACGGCAGTTTTGGAAACAATCGAGCAAAAGCAGGCGGAGCCATAAACGTTCATAGCAAACTTGGGACGATAGAGCTCTTGTTTTCACGCGTTAATTTTATTGCATGCGCCGCAGAAAAGTACGGATGTGCCGTTTTAGTCGGAGATCCTCAAGGTGCTCTAGTTACAAACCGAACGGCGACATTTGAATTAATTGCAAACTTCAGAGAGGTGCTTGTCAACAACTGCTCTGGTATCAAAGTATCGCAAAGAAGAAGAAATTGCACTGTGTTCCATTTTCTCGTCTTCAGTGGAAAGATGACCATAAACGACTCTTCCTGGACAAATAACAGGATAGAGACAGATGCTACTTTTGTGTTGGGAAATGCCGGTGGCAAAACTGACATTACAGTCTCGAACTGCGACTTTGTCAACAATTCTGCCCTTCTTCAAGCTGCAGTTATGTTTGTAGCCTTAGGCCCACTTCCAGGCAGCATAAGGATTGAGAATACCACGTTTTTGACTCAACTAGGGGACACTGAAGACAAAAAATCAAACGCGTTGCTTGTAAGTCCAGAATTCAGAATCGAGTTGATGAACGTGTCATTTAGCTCGCGAAATGCCATTGGGCTTGCGATATTCCGTTTCGCTAAAACTAAGCCTCAAGCTTTTGCGATGAACACTTACATCGTGAACTGCACTTTTTTCAACAGTGCTCGAGATATTGTAGTCAATATTTTAGAAGCAACCGAAATTAACTTCAACATAAGAAATACTGTCTTTTCTACCGAAAGTGCAGGAACCAAGGACATTGGCATCTTTTTTGCGGTTAAACCATTCACCAAACTAAACTTATCAAGGGCAGTTATAGAACTGGATAACGTAACATTTCTATCTCGACCTTGTAGCGTTTTCAACCTGCACACGCGAGGAGAGAAAACTCTCAAAATACGGAATTCCATTTTTAAAGGGGGCATTTGTTCAAGGTACCATCCGCATCACATAGTATCTGGCTCCATATCAATTCTAGCACTACCTGATAGCCTCAAGCAATCAGGATGTGTTGGGCATCAATACACCAGAAAGAACATCCACCCTTTGTGGAATTATGACACCAAAATAATCATCGAAGGCAGCACTTTTGAAGGAAACGCAGGTATAACGGTGGGAGCCATCGCCGTTGTCAACGGGAACGTTACGTTTGACAAGTGCAATTTTCGAAATAACTTTGGCAACAAAACGTCTGGACACGTTTGTGCAGGGTATGGCACAGGCCGAATCCACTTCAAAGATTGTTCGTTCTTGACCACGCTCCATAGCATTGCGGCGAATGGCGTTCTCTTTAAAAAATCAGCTGTTTTGTATTCTGGAAGTGGTGGGCCATTAGAAATTGAAAATACTTCAATGGTATCAAATGTTAGTCAAAGAATTATTCTCTCCACAATGGTGTACGTTTCGAATGGAGGATACGTCAACATTGATAACCAGTCCATCATCGAATGCAGCGCGGGAAGCCAGCTTTTATTTGAAAATAACACGCACTTTCAGTACGGATACAACGAGATAAACGGAAGTTCCTGCAGATTTAACATGACTGCTCTACACTATTCCTGTAATTCGTGTCCTCCCGGTTTCTACAGTTTACAGAAAGGTGCTTCGCGCGGGCTAAATTTACTCTCATCAATTGAATGCCTGCCATGTCCCTTTGGAGCGACTTGTGTTGAAAAAAATGTCGCTGCAAGACCGAATTTCTGGGGATACCCGAATCCTAACAAGGCCCATGCATTGACGTTCTATGCTTGTCCGGAAGGTTACTGTCAGAGTCCATCACAGAAGTCGGGTGCACTACAATATAACGCCTGCTTTGGAAAGCGATACGGATTTCTCTGTGGGAAGTGTTTTCCAGAATATAGTGAAACACTCTTTACTACCGAGTGCCGCAAGAGAAGCGAATGCAATAACCACTTGTTGTGGATAATAGCAATCATTTACACGACTGGAATGGCTCTTTATCTCTTAACCAAGCCTCCGATAATACGTTATCTTGTCAAACAAATATTGTGGTTCAGGAATCGAGAAGGCTATGCTCTCATAGATGGATCAGGTGAGGAAATGGAGGGACACAAAGATACTGGATATCTTAAAATCATATTCTATTTCTATCAAGCCGCCGATCTATTGATAATAGGGTCAGCTGAAAGTTTGCTTCACGGTAAAATTCCATTTGTACTGTCTATCGTCGAAGCGTTTAATTTTGAAATCGGCACCCTTGAGAAATATATATCTTGTCCTTTTGCTGGAATTACAGCTGTTACAAAGGAGTTGCTACGTTCCGGAACCGTTTTTCTCATAATGGCAGAAATAGTAACAATTTACTGCTTTCATTTCGCTTTCAACAAGGTACGGAGTAAGGAAGGGCCATGTGCTATTCACTACATAGCTGTTTTCATAGAGTTACTGCTACTTGGGTACGAGCGACTTGCAGAATCATCTTTAAACCTAATGAACTGTTTTCCTATAGGCTCTGAGAAACGGTTGTTTATCGATGCAGAGATCGTTTGTTGGCAGTGGTGGCAATATATACTGCTGACTTACATCATCGTGTCAGTGGTACCTTTTATCCTTGTTTTGTACTTTGGATCGTCAAAGCTTCACCATTCCTCAATCTCCGCGAAAGAGTTTCTCGGAGCGTGCACATTTCCCTTACCGTTTCTAGTTTACTGGCTGTTTAAGAGAGTTTTTATAACAGGGAATAACACCCCACACGACAGACAGAACAACAAGGAGGTTGTGGAAGTACTTCATGGGCCGTTTCGTCATCCTAAGGGTAACGACAATGGAACACTGTACTGGGAAAGCGTTTTGATTGGTAGACGGTTGGCGTTACTCCTTTGTCACGCATTCATCACAAATTCAATGCTTCGATTGGTTTGCATGACTGTCGCTTGCATCGCCATAGTGATTCATCACGCCCTCAAAAGTCCTTTTCAGGATCCTATCGCGAACAGATCTGAAACAGTGTCTCTTTTCATCTTGGCTGTAATAGCAGTTATCAACCTGACAAAAGCCACTTTGGTGTCGTTTGGAATAACCATCGGTGGGCCAGCTACAACTTATCTGGAAATCCTCGACTGGTTTGAAGTCTGTGTGTTGGCTTTTGTTCCAGCTTTATTGGGCATTTTCGTAGCTATGACAGCGTTGTCTCAGTTCGTGCGGTTATTTGCATTCTTTAGGGAGATGATTCGATCCAAACTTGACTTTGTTTGCAGATGATACTACCACGCTCACATCCGGTGCCAGTGTGCAGGTGGTGGAGTTGAAATTGAGCAACCTCGCTGCTTATGTATGCGCATGGGAAACCGAAATCTTATGGCCCTAAATGTTTCTAAAACTAAATCTATGTTGCTTGCGTCCCCTCAGAAACTCAGATCTTTGGGTAGACAAGACCTTCATGTGACTGTTGATGACACTGCTCTTGCCAAAACTCTTGGAGTGTTATTCGACGACCAACTTTCCTGGGAACAGCATGTCGATGATTTGTGTAAAGGGTCGATTTACAAGGTCCGATTTTTGTCCAATGCGGCATTAGCTTACGACAGGTTTACAACTCGTTTACGATTGTCGTGTACGTCACAGAAAATGTCGTAGCATTTTAAAACATGTTTTAAAATGTTGCGGCAATCGCAAGTCATGTCGTAGGCCTGTTGTAAGTTTGCCGAATGCGACAAAAGTCGTATCGTGTAAATCGGCTCTAAGTCTTGTCGTACAGTAGGCCTGTCGTCAATGAGAACGCCACAAAGCTACAATATCATTGGTTAAATCAAAAGAGGAAGAATAATCGTGTTGTGCATATTAGTGCGGTACTCTGCACAACAATCACGTGACGTCACCAAATTTGAGGTTTTGAGGACAACACGAGCGTACAAATGTACATTTTTCATTCTCTATTTCTACTCTGAAACTGCTCGTACCAATTTACTTTTAGGATACTCATTCAACATCGTACGACGTGAAGGAGATGGAGCAATAGCGAAAGACTTACGATATTGCAAAGTTATGTTTTGAAGTGACGTTTTCGTCAACGTCGGCGTCCCTAGTGATAGATAAGGGAGCTTTAGCAACGACGACGGGAACGGCAACGAGAACGTCATCTCAAAACATAAATTCCCATTATTGTAATCACTTCGAGACTATTCTTAGCTTTTTTAACATGACAATGGTGTGACAGTCCCTCAATAATGAAACCGATACGAGTTTAATTAAGGGGAGAATGAAAATTTATCCTCAAGTGCTGACGTCCTCCATAAAACCTCAAATTTGGCTATTTCACGTTGTTTTATCTGAAATGTGTCACGTGATTTTTAACGGCTAAAAACAATTTAAATCTTTTATCGGAAACAAGGATGGAAAAGTCATCTTATATCAAGATATCAATGTGTTTTGTACCTTGCTCTAGTACTCCTAACGAGGCTTTATCATTCTGCTTTTAATCATATCCCCACCTTAATGTAAACGGTAAATGAAAATTAAAAGAAAAAAACAGGTCAAATCATATATACCCACGTATACCCTTGTATACAATTATATACCACTACATACCCATGTATACCCTTATATACCCTTGTATACCCTTATAGACCCACGTATACCCTTATATACCCCTGCATACCTACGTATACCCTGGTATACCCTTATAGACCCCTATATACCCACGTATAC
>NC_090891.1:37836015-37876015 GCF_036669925.1 Montipora capricornis | reverse complement strand
TAAGTGGCTTATAGTTTTCTTTGTCATCTAAGAGAATCTGCCCCTCTCGTGTTACATTACCCATGGCATTGGAAACCTTTCAAAAAGCCAAAGAACCATCACGGAGACCACATTGACGACATTGACTAAGAAATTGTTTTCCCTGACACTAAACCCGCCACGAATTCCTCTTTTCTACACTCTAACAAAGATTCCAAAACCTAACCCGGTTAGGAGACTATCATATCAGGCTGCGAAAGCTCTAATGAACGAATCTGAGGTGTTTGAAATTCCTATCCTGACCAACACGAGTGCCATAGTAGTAATAGTAATAGTCCAGTAGGCAAGATGGTAACAATTTCGCATGCGTTCCCGTAGTTTAGATAAGATTCCCCTAACATCTGCAGCTCTAAAGCAGCATATCAAAAGGTAGCCATGTTTGGAGTCAAGTAAACCTTGTAGCACTTCCAGAGCTTCCAAGTCCTGCTAAATGGCTTGGGTGGTCAATGGAAACCTTTGAGGCCAACACTTCCACAAGCCCAGCAAAGCTGCAATGAGCTCATTTGTTGTTCCTCCAAGGAAACCTGCAGAAGGTTGGGCAACTGCTCAAAAGCAAACCCTCAGTGCACAGCCCTGTTTCTAGCCTCTTGTGAGGAAATGCATCATTCTCAAAGTATATAAGGCGTTTACTAACCAACAAAATGATACAAAAGATCACAGACAGTCTTGAAAACTACCCGGCGATGAAATTGACAATGGACAGTGCAGATTTTCGATCAGAAACAAGTAAACCTTCATACATTTTGGTTTCTACTGGTGGTAAAACTTCCGTTCGAAGTCATGCTAAGGCCAAAGATAAGCAATTTTCCACACAATAACTTTTGCCTACACATAGATTATTTTGTTGGGGACACTGAAACTAGGGCCAAAGATATGCAATTTTCTAAACAAGAATTTTTGCCAATGCATAGATTACATTGTTGGGGAAACTGAAACTTATCAGTACATTGATCACCCAAATAAAACCCATGTATTCCCAAAAACGAATTAAATTCGTTTTTGTTTATACGATAAAGGGAACAAAAGGAACATTTCACATTTCATGAGTAAAATGTAAAATTTAGTAGAGCTGTGAATTCGCAGTTTGATTTGATTCCCGCATAATCTCTAATTTCGAGTTTCAAAACTCAAAATTTCGAGTTTCTAAACTCAAAATTTCAAGTTTAAAAACCTGATCACGAAATGCCATGTCCCTTACGGGCCATCGTACGTTCTTTTTACCTTTTGAAGTCAATGTGTAAATATCATGATGCCTTCTGTCAACAAACTCGTATGTTAATGAGACAAAATGTAAATGTGGACGTCAGCAAATAATAACTGAAGTTTCCATTCAACAGGTAGTTTTAACTCCGAATATGAAGAGGTCTATGTTTCCATTACCGGTCACGATTCTGCAAGCTGTGGCCACAAAACATACCCATGCAAGTCTATTGCACAAGCAGTTAGTCAAGTTGACGGGAATTATGGCCACATTTATCTTAACGGCACTGGCACAGAGAGACAGCCGTTCAATTGCACCCGGGAAATGCAGCGTGGGATAGAAATTCAGAAAAGCGTCAGCATAGAGGGGATGAATTCAACGCCGACCGCGCACATTTCATGTTTTGGTGGAATAAAATTCCGGTCCGTCGAAAGGGAACTGAATGTATCCATATCCGGTATTGTTTTCCAACAAACTCCGCTGACGTTTGAAGATTGCAATTTCATACAATTATTTAACAGTTATTTCCGAGGTGGATCCGCTGTAACGGTTTATGTGAACAACATATCCAGCACCAATTTCAACATTCGAAGTTCTTCATTCTTTGACAACAATGTGTCCTGTGTGGATTTTATTTTGGCTTCCGGCAAAGCTCAAACTCAGTTCCTTACAGTGAGAATCAATAGCACCACTTTTCAGGGCAACGGCTGCTTTGGAAAACGCTCAATGAAATTAGGAGCAATAACAATTGGATCAGCGATAAAAGCAGCTTTAGGACCTATCTTGGTGGAAGTATCATGCTCTAAGGTCTATTACACCAAAAACTGTGGCCATTTTGTTAACATCGAATTGCCGCATGCCACCATAAACGAGGTTTATACGGACGTAACGCTTGTGGGAAATGGAGTTGGTCGGCTTTGGATGCGATCAAATAGCGAAGCAAAGAGCTTGTTTAGTTCACTAGCAAGAAAAACCTACGCTAAATTTGTAGGCCTAAGCTGCTACAGCAACCGGTTGCGATGTCTCATGATCGAGTGTAATGAGACCGAAGTGGAAATTTATAACTCTTCCTTTCAGGACCAGTACGTTCCATCTGGAAGAGGTGCATCCATTTCGCTTGAGGCAACAACTCACGCAGCATTGCGTGTGCTAAACAGCAGTTTTGGAAAGAATCGAGCAAAAGCAGGCGGAGCCATAAGCGTTCATAGCAAACATGGGACGATAGAGCTCTTGTTTTCACGCGTTAATTTTACTGCATGCGCTGCAGAAAAGTACGGATGTACGGTTTTAGTCGGGGATCCTCAAAGTGCTCGCGTTACAAACCGAACAGCGACATTTAAATTAATTGCAAACTTCACAGAGGTGCTTGTCAACAACTGCTCTGGTATAAAGGTATGGCGTAGAAGAAAGTGCAGTGTGTTCTATTTTCTCGTCTTTAGTGGAAAGGTGACCATAAACGGCTCTTCCTGGACAAATAACAGGGTAAGGACAGATGCTACTTTTCTGTTGGGAAATGCCGGTGGCAAAACTGACATTATAGTGTCGAACTGCACCTTTGTCAACAACTCTGCTCTTCTTCAAACTGCCGTTATGTTTGTAGCCTTAGGCCCACTTCCAGGCAGCATAATGATTGAGAATACCACTTTTTTGACTCAACCAGTGGACACTGAAAACAAAAAATCGAACGCATTGCTTATAAGTCCAGAATTCAGAATCGAGTTGATGAACGTGTCATTTAGCTCGCGAAATGCTATCGGGCTTGCGATTTTCCGCTTCGCAAAAACTAAGCCTCAAGCTTTTGCGATGAACATTTACATCGTAAACTGCACTTTTTTCAACAGTGCTCAAGATATTGTAGTCAATATTCTAGAAGCAACCGAAATTAAGTTCAACATAAGAAATACTGTCTTTTCTACCAAACGTGCAGGAAACAAGGACATTGGCATCTTTTTTGCGGTTAAACCAATCACCAAACTAAACTTATCAAGCGCAGTTATAGAACTGGACAACGTAACATTTCTATCCCGGCCTTGCAGCGTTTTCAACCTGCTCACTCCAGGAGAGAAAACTCTCAAAATACGGAATTCCATTTTTCAAGGGGGCATTTGTTCCCATCAGCAAGGGTCAAGGCACCATCAGTATCAATTAGGAGCTGGCTCCATATCAATTATAGCACTACATGATAACCTCAACCAATCAGGATGTATTGGGCAGCAATACACCAGAAACATCCACCCTTTGTGGAATTATGACACCAAAATAATCATCGAAGGCAGCACGTTTGAAGGAAACGCAGGTCTAATGGTCGGAGCCATTGCCGTCGTCAACGGAAACGTTACGTTTGACAAGTGCAATTTTCGAAATAACTTTGGCAACAAAACCTCCGGACACGTTTATTCAGGGTATGGCACAGGCCGAATCCACTTCAAAGATTGTTCGTTCTCGACAACGCTCCATAGCATTGCGGCGAACGGCGTTCTCTTCAAAAAATCAACGGTTTTGTATTCTGAAAGCGGTGGACCATTAGAAATTGAAAACACTTCAATGGTATCAAATGTTACTCAAAGAATTACTCTCTCCACAATGGTGGGTGTCTCGAATGGAGGATACGTCAACATTGATAACCAGTCCATTATCGAATGCAGCGCGGGAAGTCAGCTTTTGTTTGAAAATAACACGCACTTTCAGTACGGATACAACGAGATAGACGGAAATTCCTGCCGATTTAACGTGACTGCTCTACACTATTCCTGTAATTCGTGTCCCCCCGGTTTCTACAGTTTACAGAAAGGTGCTTCGCGCGGACTAAATTTACTCGCATCATTTGAATGCCTGCAATGTCCCTTTGGAGCGACTTGTGTTGAAAAAAATGTCGCTGCAAGACCGAATTTCTGGGGATACCCGAATCCTAACAAGGCCCATGCATTGACGTTCTATGCTTGTCCGGAAGGTTACTGTCAGAGTCCATCACAGAAGTCGGGTGCACTACAATATAACGCCTGCTTTGGAAAGCGAAGCGGATTTCTCTGTGGGAAGTGTTTTCCAGAATATAGTGAAACACTCTTTACTACCGAGTGCCGCAAGAGAAGCGAATGCAATACCCACATGTTGTGGATAATAGCAATAATTTACACGACTGGAATGGCTCTTTATCTCTTAACTAAGCCTCCGATAATACGTTATCTTGTCAAGCAAATATTGTGGTTCAGGAATCGAGAAGGCTATGCTCTCGTAGATGGATCTGATGGGGAAATGGATGGACACAAAGATATTGGATATCTTAAAATCATATTCTATTTTTATCAAGCCGCCGATCTATTGATAGTAGGGTCAGCTGAACATTTGTTTCACGATAAAATTCCATTTGTACTGTCTATCATTGAAGCGTTTAATTTTGAGATCAGCACCCTTAAGAAATCTATATCTTGCCCTTTTCCTGGAATTACAGCTGTGACAAAGGAGTTGCTACTTTCCGGAACCGTTTTTCTCATAATGGCAGAAATAGTAACAATTTACTGCTTTCATTTCGCTTTTAATAAGGTACGGAGAAAGGAAGGGCCATGTGTTATTCATTACATAGCTGTTTTCATAGAGTTACTGCTACTTGGGTACGAGCGACTTGCAGAATCATCCTTAAACCTTATGAACTGTTTTCCTATAGGCTCTGAGAAACGGTTGTTTATCGATGCAGAGATCGTTTGTTGGCAGTGGTGGCAATATATACTGCTGACTTACATCATCGTGTCAGTGGTACCTTTTATCCTTATTTTGTACTTTGGATCGTCAAAGCTTCATGACGCCTCAATCTCCGCGAAAGAGTTTCTCGGAGCGTGCACATTTCCCTTACCGTTTCTATTTTACTGGCTGTTTAAGAGAGTCCTTATAACAGGGAATAACAGCTCACACGCAAGACAGAACAACAAGGACGTTTTGGAAGTACTTCATGGGCCGTTTCGTCAGCCTAAGGGTAACGACAATGGAACACTGTACTGGGAAAGCGTTTTGATTGGTAGACGGTTGGCGTTACTCCTTTGTCACGCATTCATCACAAATTCAATGCTTCGATTGGTTTGTATGACTGTCGCTTGCATCGTCATATTGCTTCATCACGCAATCAAAAACCCTTTTCAGGATCCTATTGCGAACACATCCGAAACGGCATCCCTTTTGATCTTGGCTGTAATGGCAGTTATCAACCTGACAAAAGCCACTTTGGTGGCGTTTGGAATAACCATCGATGGGCCAGCCACAACTTACCTGGAAATCCTCGAGTGGTTTGAAGTCTGTGTGCTGTCTTTTGTTCCGGCTTTATTGGGCATTTTCTTAGCTATCGCAGCTTTGTCTCAGCTCGTGAGGTTACTTTCATTTCTTACGATGATGATTTTTCGATTCGCCCAAACAAATAGTCAGTCTTCGTGCAGTTTAAATTTCTGACAGATGCTGTCTGTTTTCTGACGTTATTCCCCGTTACTCCAGTTTCCCCCTCTGCTCAAAAAGGAACACTTGATTCGAATTAATTTTTCTGTAGTGTCCCCAATTAGTACCGCAGCGCTACATGAGGAGACACTTGAATACAGTTTATATAACTACAAAAGAGTACTAACAAGAGTGTTGTTATGGCATAGGTGGGCCCCACAATGAGTGTATTTTTGGAATACTCGTTCGCGCGAAAATCAATTGTCATGTCCCTGAAAAAAACATGGCAGAAGCATACACGCGTGACATGGCTTCTTCTGATTGGTTAAAATTGGCGGCCCTTTGTTTGTTTCGCGAGCGAAGTGTATCTAAAAATAAATCCATTTGTGACTGTACAGGGGCAAGGCCGCAAAGTGATCGATCAACACTTATCTAATCCACTCTTGGAGTGGAGAACACATGAGACAAATACCAAGAATCACACTTCTGACAGAGAGGGAGGGAAGAGGAGGAGGGAGGGAGGGGGACAGAGAGGGGGGGGGGGGGAGACAGAGAGAGAGAGGGGGCGGGGAGGGGGGGGGAAACGAAGAGAGAGAGAGAGAGAGAGATAGAGAGAGAGAGACAGACAGACAGACAGACAGACAGACAGACAGACAAACAGAGGGAGACAGAGAGAGAGCCGGTTGATGAGAGCGGTTCTGACAGTTACGACAATAATGTTTCAAGACACTCAATTTCACGTGGTGCCAGAGAATTCTAAGATCTCCCAGCCCAAGACAGTTCCTGTACAACGATAGACCGAGCACAACATGTCAAAGTAAACTTAACACGCTACAAGAAGGCAGAAAAAAACCCAAACTGTTCCTTTATACAAAGTTAATGTCAATCCAAATTCGTAGAGCAAACGTTTTCATGAAGAGGATTGCATCGCAAGAACAGCAGAGCCAATTCATACTTGCTTCTTCCCTAGTAGGTCACACGGGTCGCAGGTCAGTGTACATGTCACTGTGCTACTGATAAATAAACAACACCAAAAAAGTCTCCTAGCCCTAATCACTCCACAAAAATGTTGTTTAAGGTCTAGGGAAAACTTTTGGCTCGGTTTTTGGGGACAGGGCCTTGACCTGTGTTTTAGACCCGCCTATAGAAATTCCTTTTCCCTAATTAGCCCAAATTCTTAACTAATTATCGTGAAGGAGCTAAGCAACAGTAGCGAAAACGCTCGACAAGAACGCTCATAAAATAGGTTTAGAGCGACTTTCATACGACCTTGAAAAATAAACTTAAAAACAGAACGTAAACAAAAATGCGAAACATTTAATTGGCTTATCGAACAAAAACAAACGAGCGCGAATTTTCATTGGCTTAGCGAGCGCGGATGCAAATAACGTAACAACGTCATCTCTCCGTGGAACTTTCTGGAAAGTTTCGCTTTGACGTCGTTTGAAATGCAGTAATAGGGAGCTTACGAAAGGAGGACGACGACGGCTACGAGGACTTCATTTAAAAATACGAGTTCGCGTTATTCATAGAACTACGAAACTATTTCATGTCGTTTCGCGTTAAAAATGTGTAATAACTGTTGAAGAATTAAACTGGTATGAGTGGGTTGGACGCGTACAGAGAGAACTGAAAATTCATCGTCATGTGCTAACGTCCTCCACAGAACCTTGAATTTGGTCATTTCACGTCGTCATCTAGGAGATGACGGCAAAGAAATGTACCAAAATGTAAAACGCACGTGCAGAGCCATTGTTTTTGCTCACTAAACCTATTTTTTTGTAGCGTCGTCGTTGTCGTCGGCGTCGTCGTTTCGTAAGCTCTCTAATGTGACTGGGCAATTGAACTGTTTACTGCCCATATTAGGAGTTTTCTTGGCGGGAATAAGGAGAAGCTTTGTTTTAATCTGGCGAAACATTGGTCCGTGAAACAAATTACAAACACTATTTCAAGGTCATGCGAAAGTCGTTCTAGTTAGCAAAACAAGGGCTGCACATGCGTTTTGCATTTTGGTACATTTCATTGTAGCACGTGAGCATCGACAATAATCTGTTTCGCACCACGGATTGGCCTACCACTCGATTTCAAGATACACCGGAGGCAAAATAGAATTCACCGCATCTACCTGAGTTGTTTTTTAACTATTCCTCCTTGTACAAGCTAGCAAGTAACTAAACTGAAAGCAAATGCATACACGTGAGTCGACTAACCATTACTACTTTATTCGAAAAAGGAACAAAGTATAGAATTTGTTTCTCATTCGTTCTGGTTTCAGTTGATTTTGTAGTCTCCCCAAGAGGTAACTTTGGAAAATATCATGATACTCTTTGTTTGTCCCGCCAAATTGTGCATTAGCATTGTTTTTGTTTTCTCTTTTTACCATTGTTTTACCATGTCCCAAGAGAAACTGGAAACAATGCTTATGCAAAATTTGGGGGGAGAAACAAAGAGTGTTATGGTATTTTCCGAAGTAGCCGATCAGTAGAGCACTCGTACTCGGCTAAATAACATTGTGACTTAAATGACGTGATCATCATCATCATCATTATCATCGTCATCATAGAATTCGGCGCTGACAAATTTTTTTAGGGGTGTTGCGATTTTCCTGAGCTTGCGTAAGATTCTTAGCCACTGGGAGAGTGGCTTTTCGGAGAAGGTACCCTAAGTAGGAAGTGACCGGACGAGAGTTTTGGTGTTTTCGTTGCACACAATACCCGGTTACTGTGTAACTCTGTAACCCATCTCACCAGGCTAATTACATAATTTTATAATTTCCCTCATGTTCTTAAGAAAAAGTATTAAATACGTTTTATTCAATGGTTTAACATATAATACGCGCGGATATTTTGCGAGTTGCGTAGTATTTTTCCGAGCCCCGCCCAATGAGCAAAATGTCCGCGAGTATTAGATGTTGAACTATCGAATAAGAGATTTATTATTCCTCTACAAAAAAGGTGTTATTTTTCTTCAATTTTATGTGGTAAGAGTGTTTTGAAAAAATTCATCATCTGTCCTTCAGGGCGCGTGCGAACGATGTAAACAGCACAAAAAGCCAGCCAAAGATCTTGATTTGATTGGATAAACAAAATGACGAGTGACAAATGATGACAAGCTAAATTCTCAGGCTTTGCATCGTGTTGAAAACAATTTCTTTGACTGAAAAACTCCCGTTCCGTCCGTATTTGCTCTGTTCTAAACCACTCAAACAGGGACACTGCAGTGTATTACCGTCTCATATTTTTCGCGTTCTCTTGACCAAATATGATAAAATGATGTAATAGTGGAATAATAAATATTTTTAAATACCATCGCAGAAACTTGTGAAGCATCTGTTTATTGGTTTTCATTGGAATCAATGCCGTTGAAAACAGTTTTAAGTCTACGATTGGTTGGGTCACGGAATGTGGTCTTCGGAATACGGAATTGAATTGTATAATTGGAACAGGTATGAGAAAATGACGGCGGACTGTGCATATAAAATCAGAGTAAAAAGGCAAAAAAAAAAACGATAGAAAGTACTGACAAAGATATTGTGACATAAAAAAATATTGTGAACGTAAAAGGCAATCGACTAAAAATCCTTCGAACAAAGTGTAGGATACCCGTAGCCTCTTGTTACTTTGGGCTTGTGGTAAAATACACAACTCAACGCAACGCAATATACGCCGATGTCAGTCTGAATTACGCAATATGTGCAAAACGCTTTATTTTATCAGCGGTTAAGTTGCAAAACTTCAAACAGCGCATGCTCACCGTTCCCACGAGGTTTCTCCCGTTTCTCTCCTTTCATCTTTGACCATCCTCTGTTATATGCTGCACGGAATTATTATAGCGTCGGTTTTAATGTCCTTTTGATAACCGTTTCATCATTAAAACCGGATAGTTCTACAAATCCGGAACAGTCAAGATCATAAGTAAGTGTTTTCCCTGAAATGTTTCCGTGATGGTTTAGATTTGAGGTCGACATTTTCGCAAGTAAGGCCAAGAGCAAAATTTAACATTTATGTTGAGTCTTGTTTTCCTAGATCTCTTGCCATTTTAACTCGATGGATGTGATCGCGTTAAAGTAAATGTGCCATGTATAAAGAATCGGTAAGTAGTAAGTCGTCCGCCTGGGGTGGGGGAGATGATTACTTCCTCCTGCCGAAAAGATTCCTATAAATTCCCTGAGATCTAACGGTGACGTATCCTCAAATCTATTAGCTAAGCTGAAGTGTTCTGAATTGTTTGTTTACGTTGCTCGGGAGGAAACCCGGACAGTTTGAACTGATAGTTCGTTGTATTGATTTCAACGCGAATGAAGGAAAATGAAAGGCAGTAATTCAGTTCTGTCTTAGGCCATCCCCCTTTTTTTCTCCGTTTCGCTTCGTCCGACCGACCCAAATTTTTGGCATTTTCCAAAAAAAAAAAGGTAACGACGTTTTTAAACCATTTTTATGTCGCATAGGAGTTTCGGTGGTTGATCCTTTTTCCCACGCTGTCTTAATTTTGCAACAACATCAACCAACATTTCCGCCATTTTGAATTTGGTTCACAACTTGTTTTCCTGGCTCCACAGCTATGACGCTGGGGTACCAGGCCTCCAATTCCGAGACTGCTTATGGTTTTTTTTTTTTTTTTTTTTTTTAAATCCGACTGACCGACGCAATATCAGGAAACGCATTCGACGCTAAACGAAAAAATAAAAAGGGGGGGGGGGGGGGGAGGGGAGGAAGAAGAAAGAATACACTATTTTGTGAACCTTGATTATCGTAAAATGATAAAATACCTGTGGTTGCTGTATTCTGGTACATCAATATTTCAACAGGAACAAGTCCATCGAGTTAAAATGGTAAAGAAAAATACAAAAACTGGGCGCAACATCTATGTAAAATTTTGCTCTAGGGTATAGTCGATTAGCCTCCCACGCAGACACTCTTAGGGATTCGTCACGCGTTCCTCCTCCACGAGTGTTTGCTGAAATGCACCACACATTCCTTAAAAATAAAAATAAAAAAAATAAAAAACCACCACTATCTGATTTGATTTGAGTTAATTTCGTTAGTGTCCCCAATAGACCTTTTTCGCTTGTACATTTTGTATTCCCAATGCAGATCATATGATAATACTCGGGAGGTTTGGTCCTTTGTTTTGTTTACTGAAAAGAGTGCATGCAGACAAATTGATGCAAATTAGTGCTCATGTGATAAATCTATATTTATTATTATTATTCCCTTTGTTAAGAAACTGTCATCTGGAAATCACGTGCGGTTTACTGAGGAACCAATCAGAACCAGGAGCCCATGGGCTCCTGTCAGAACTGTGTAGATCTCCCCTGGGAGCGTCAACTTCTTCCGGTGGATGAATCATGAAAGGGACGAAGCCTTTTCAAAATAGTCCTCAGGAAAACATTAATTTTGTTTCCTCGGTAGGTTATGCATTTGCACTCTCGCGAGTCAAAAAGCGAGTGCTTAGCAAGGGTATGGTGTCGTTTCATCTACTAGTAAAATTGAAAGGGCCGTGGAAATATATATATACGAATACAAATATTTAAGTACTGCGAATGTCGTAGTTTATTTTTGTCGCGTTTTGAAGGCAGCAGGTAATTTGCTTCCCTGCTAGCAGAGGTCCTTTTTCCTTTGCGTTCGCTGGGATGAGTACGAGAAGAGACCTCTGCCATGGGTCGAAACTCCACGTTGAGCATGCGCGGCGGTTACTTACCGACCGAATCCTCACGTGATACTTTACGTTGTGTGAGCTCAATTAGCAACAGCGCAATAGGCCAGTTTCGTATTCTAACGGTTGGACTGGATCTAGCATGAAATGGAGGCTAGTGCGGGCACATTAATTTGCATTTGAAAAGATTTGCCCGCATTAGCCTCCATTTCATGCTAGATCCAGTCCAGCCGTGAGAATTCGAAAATGGTCTATTACTGTAAAGGAATGCGTGGGATGCAGTGGGCTCAAGACACAGGCAGCAAACATATCATAGGGCATGGTGTTTGAAGAGTGCCGTCCAAGGTTGGGCACAGCTGTTGGATCGAAGTGAGTTTCGAGCCAAGGCAGGTCTCTTTACCCGTTGCCGGATTGGATCTGAGTGTTTTTGATTGACCGTTAAGTTGCATGCGGTCAGTGATTTTGTCTGTGTTTTTGTCGCGACGAGAGCAGCGATGGCTTTCTAAAGATTTGTAAAAATTTCTTTTGTATGACCTGTGATTTAGTTGGGCAACATTCGACGAAAAGGAGGCATTCCCGACACCCGTACTCAGCTCAGCGAACGCAAAAATAAGAGAGACCTCTGCTAGCCGGGAAGTAATTTGAATTCAATAGACCTTTAGCTACAGCTTTTTACGGAATTACCGAAAACTTTAAGATATCACTTAAACTGTGGACTTGCCGTCGTGTTTGACGTTTGCGACTCACGTTTTTACGGCAAGCATCCCTTCTAGCAGAAATACCGTAACGGCAGAGAGTTTTAGGCAAATTAAACTTAACGACCCCTCTTTTAAGGCTAGCCGATTGCTTCTTGCATATCTAAGCTCCTTTAATGATAACTTTTTAGGGTTCTGCGGTGACATATTTAAGAGTTTTCGGCAATTTAAGCAACGTTGGAAGGGAATGGAAAAACAAGCATGGCGCTAGCAACTCGAGAAATTCCAAGTTTTTCGAGAAAATGCGCGAACGTCTTGCTAAATGCTCAGAAACGTCCTTACCTCTGACGGCAAACAGCTAACCTCAAACTGCACTTTGTGGTTGAGAAAATAAACCCGTAGCTAAAGGTCTCTAATGACTAAGAAGTGAGTGAAGTAAAACGCTGACCCGAAACCTAGGTACCGAGCCCGAGTCCGGGAAGATTTTAACCTCCGATATTGCGTTTCGACAGCCTTCCAATGGAAATCGTGCTTTGAGCAATGAAACCCTTTTTCTTGAATTTCATTAGCACATAAAAGCTTTGCAAATCAGTCAAATGTTTTATTTCTTTTTTAACGGTACAATAAATAAGCATCACCTCTACCAGTACCTGAACAAGATACAAACTAAAGAAACTCATCACAAAGGCAGTTACTGTATGTCCCGTTCTGTATTATGGGGCAACAACAACATTTTTTCAAAGGCTACCCGTTTTGTTCTAATACATATGCGACCCACACGAAATACCTTGACCAGTAACATCGAAATCACACAAAGAATTGAAGGGAAATAAGTTAATCTACAAAGTTTAATCTAAATATTTAATGGTGAACAATTGTGAAATAAACAGATTAATAACTGGTGGAAGGCGAAATTGACCTTGAATGAGCATGCGCATCACAAACTCACCAGCAAACTGATACGACTTACGTCACGTCCTCTTTGCTGAATGAGGGCAAAGAGAAGACCAAGAAAACGGCGTGAGAAATGGCCGCCTATTTGAACGTTTTGAGAATTTAGAAATCGCATTTTTCGTAAGAGTTTTTGGAATGAATGGTTTATGAAGATTCAGAGAAGTTTCGCTTTATTGCGTGCATTAATTCGAAACTTTATCATCCCTTCCATCAGGGCATTGAAACTTCTCAAAACGACCAGTTCCTCGAACTGGAGCGACTGAAACAAAATTGATATTTGAAAGCTGAAACTTCCGGTTCAAACATTGTTCCCGGTCGGACTGACCCCTGCTCAGGCACAGAAAGCAGTCAAATGCTTAGCAGGAAGGGGAAAAAGGAGGGGGGGGGGGGGGGGGGAGAACTTAAGTTTCGAATTAATCGGCGCAAAAGTCTTAAAATAAGAAGCGATAATGACATCCAGCTATCAAACACGGAGCCACGGCAACTTGTATGATCCTCATCCTGTCTCATGACGCAGGAGGAGGTATCCTCTTTGCGAGTGGCTGTCTTCTGGTACTTGTTAGGTCTCATTTACACGGAAGTAAAACAAGCGACCAATATAATAATTTTTAACCCTGGACTTTCTGTGGCAAAATGGCTGAGATACACTCGGAAACGATAAATCCGGCAGGATGACACATAAAACCTTTGAGTTTTTGAACGAAGAGCACGATTTGCGATCACGTAAAAAAGGTTCACCCAATAAAAGGGTGTGGTACCATCTGTAATAAACCGGTCGATTCTTGATTTTTTGACGTACAGGGATAATATCTGATGTTCATGTGACAGGCACCGCGCTACGTTTATGCATCGTGAATAAGATAAACTATGTCTTTTCTGCGCATGCGTGATATGCGTATCTTGATCCTTGAACTGTCTCCACATGCCCGGAAATGACCTCCACTGTCTAATTAAATACGCATGCCCAGTTAACAGCTTCTTCAACACAACATTCAAACAAAATTGGTGGTCAAAATATACGGAATGCTTCGTAAAACAAACAGCCACTTTCACCAGAAGGACGCACCATAAAACACGCAATACGGGTGGTTGTTGAGCATTCACGGCGGCCTGCTCGGTCAAGTATGCAAACACTCATGCGCTATAAGGTTTTCCAAACTGAATAAATATTGGTGCGGGAAATTCATTTATCTTGCTCCGGATGCAAACCGTTCACTGGCCTTTCGGACGACTCTGCAACAACCAAAATAAAGAGCAAACTCTTGATGAAATTATTTCAAGAGCGGACACAACAGACCAATTTCGATAAACAAAAGACATCATCTCGAGGCTCTGGGGAATAAATATAAGGATTTGTACGAGTTTATTCCCCAGAGCCTCGAGATGATGCCTTTTGTTTTCGACTGAATCTTAATATATCGAAATTAGTCTATTCTTGGTTTGCATCCACGTGATGAGGCGCCCATGTTGGTGTAGAAAACAATAGAAAATGGTTCCACAAGATTTTGCATAATAATAGAGTCAAATTCCCAAAAGACATTCTACAGCATTGTTCTGTAAACCAAAATGGCCGCCGTGACGTCATATGCAAACCATTAATAAGCAAGAACAGAGTCCAAGTTCGGGGAAATAATTTGCCAAAAAAGATAAAATTATCCCCTTGAATCTGGACTCAGTTCTTCTCTTCTCTTCTTGCACAATCCGGAACTAGCTAATTCCAGGCTTGCAAACAATCGAATAAATGTGACTCAAGCACTGACTACCTTGACGACAACGTTTAACTGAAGGTGCGTAAAATGAACAGACCTCTGTTTTGAGTCTACTTAAAGCCGTTTACCAACATCCATCCGACAAGTGGAGGTTGCAACTTCGAGTAGTTTCTATCTATCCCTCTGCCATTTGACAAGCAACTAGGACACAGCACACCATCACCATCAATAGTGTACCGTCACAAACCGTCAGTCACGCTGCGAAACAACTAATTTTGCCGGAGCAGCAAAAGAAGGATAGCTACGAATTCCTGGCTGCCAAACTATCAGGCCCTTTCTAGTGAAAGCTACTGTACTGAAGTTACCTGGCTCACGAAGAGCTTCAGGATCTCCGGCAAGTTCTGAAACGGAGAAAATAACGAACAAATAAATAAACAAACAAATAACCGAATAAATAAGGAAGTAAATAAAATATATCTATTTTTAGCTCAGACTTAAAATGAGTTGTAGTTTAAAAAGAAGTCCCGAGGACTGAGTCACAATGTAAAGAGGATAGGGAAAACCAGAAATTACAAAAAATAATACGTATCAAAAGACGAGTTGATTGGTCATTCCGACCTTTAGTTAACAATCCACCTAATCGTAATCGACGTACAAATAAGCTGTCCGCACGACACATACCTGGGAGTTCATCAAGATGTGCGAGAACAGCCGAGGAACCTTCACTGCGGCTTTGTTCTTCAGCAATTCGAGCTTGCAGGTCTGCCTATGGACACAATGCGAAACGTTGTTTTAGTAAAGTATTTCATCTAAAGTTCATGCTTATTATGGCTGTGCCCCAACACTAAGGAAAGATAATATATTCCCGGATAGCTATGTGGTTGACTTTGGAACCTGCATTTTCGCTTCGTAAGGGGCGATTTGTTTGCATACCTCTGTTAACCCAGTAAGTTTAGTTGGAAGGTCGTCCAGGGTAACATCGCCATCATCTTGACCATTTGAGACCTGAAAACACAAAAATCCATATTTGTGAGTTTGGTAACACATACAATCAAATAAATGCAAACGCTGAAGGACAGGCTTTTATAAACAGGCTGACCGCTGTGAAGCTCAACTTTTAAACTGCTTCTTTTTTCCTTGCCACCGATCATACTTGCGGTGACGGTTGGAAGACTGTCCAAAAAAGAAACCAACAAAGGGAATCGAAATCCGCCAATCGAAAGCGAATGACCGCTGGAAAAGAAGAGACCGTTGACCGACCATTGAATTAGTGAGGGCACATTCAGACCGTTGATGGCAGACCTCACCTGTCCGTTCTGAATATAAGGTGACAACCCGGCTGCTGCGGCTGCTGCAGCTGCAGCCTCCACAGCCTGGTGCTGTTCATCTTGCGGGGCTCCATCCTCTTCACTGTCAGTTAAACCATCTCTATTGTTCGCCTGTCGTTCGCTGTTAACGGAAGCGGAAGCGGCCGTACTGCCCTGATATTCCGCGAGCTTCCGCCGGGCATCAGAATCGTCAAATGATTCTTCCCCGTCTTCTTCTCCGCTTCCAAAACTACAACGGCAAAATGATGAAATTAACCACGCATTTGAAGTCAAAACGAGTGAAAATGTCATTTTATCTGACGACAATCATGGTTCGAGTATTGATTGCTTCAGTATTGTGCACAATTTTCCGTGAAATAAGAAAGAAATACGACTCCGGTTCAATTCCTTGCACCAAGTTAAGTTGTCAATGGTGTACAATCACATTTGTTTAACACGTATTAATGCTCCTTTCATCGTGGTGGCCTCATGGTTAGTGCGCTCGTCTCCGGATTGAGCGGTTCGGGTTCGAGCCCTGGCCGAGGACATTGTGTTGTGTTCTTGGGCACGACACTTTACTCTCACGGTGCCTCTCTCCACCCAGGTTAATAAATAGGTACCAGCGAATCTAATGCTGGCGGTAACCCTGCAATGGACTGGCATCCCATCCAGGGGGGAGTAGAAATACTCCTAGTCGCTTCATGCTACAGAAACCGGAGTTAACCGCCGGCCTGATTGGCCTTCTAGGCTCGTAGCAGACTTAATCAAATCAATGCTCCTTTAATGCAAGACATACTAAGTGGCTTGTGCTTTTCTTCTCAGAGACAAACTACATGTTCAACTAGCATTGTTGCACGACGATGTTCATTCCCGGTTACACGTTCTATAGTTGTTATAAAACACGCCAAAAACAATCTTCTAACAATGAATGTCGAACAAAAGTCGTCTTGTATGTTCTGTCCGTTGGGTTGTCAAGCAATTTGCAACGTTCGATCACACCCTCTCCTGCATTGATATTCGTACTCGTTGATATTCAAATAAAACACACCCCAAAGTGTTTGGGATAAATGAAGACCTTGAACTTCAGGAACTTTGAGCATTCTTGGGCAAAGGATTCGATCAAATGTCTACGAAAAGCTATCTTAGTGATAGCCTTCACAACATTAAGGACAAAAAGCAATACACTTGTGCTGTTGTGACGGAAGAAAAAAGGGGAAACAGTCTCACTTCCGGTATCCGTCCGGTTTTGGAAAACTCCCTAGTAACTGAACGCAATCTCCTTTACTTTTCACAAAGACAGAAGACTGACAAAAGAAAGTAGCTATCACCATTACCTTGAAAAAGGCTTCGATTCACTCGCTGACAACTCTAATTTCACACACTGCATAAGGGAAAAGGCAAATTATCATTAGAAAATGAAAAGAACGGTAAAGGACTTGGACTTTATTTAAGTGTCATGTCTTGTAGCACAGGGGCCCTAAACATTGAAATCAACTCAAATTAACTCAAGTAGAATCAAATCAAAAATTGCTTTTTGAGTAGAGGGGATAACCGGAATAACACGGTAGAAAAACCCCTCGGAGCAAAGTAAAAGAAATGACGCCGAGCCTGGGAATCGAACCAGGGGCCCGTTTCTCGAACGTCCCGAAACTTCACGGGCCATTTTCGGGTGTCACAATTCCCTTTGTATCTCAAGAACGGAGAGGATTTAAGTCGTCAAACTTCACAGTAATTTATCTCGTTGTTATCTTAAAAACATGTTAAAAGATCAGCTTTCCAAAACAAGCGGTTGGCAGTTTCACACATGACTTTTCGGGCCCGAAAAGTTATCGGGACGTTCGAGAAACCCTCCAGGTTTTACTTTATTTCATCCGTTCATGAAAGCGTTCTTAATAATCGGACGGCACTGGTATGCCGTTTTGCAAGAAAAACAGTTACCTAAGATTCTTGACAAAAGACCTCGGCACCGACAAAAATAGACAAAAGACAATTTGGTGCGTGTTACATGCGGCATTCACGTTTACATTAAATCCATTCCTCGATGCTAGAAAACGGAATTTGCGCCAAGGCTTTGGAACACAATTTTAGAGCGCATTCTTTCGGAATTGTTCAGGCATAGGAATACACTAAATTCTCGATTTAATTCTTTTGGAATTGGAACATGATAAATAAGAGACCGCGAAGAACGTATCGTCAAGGTACGTATCGTCACCTTTAGACTAGACCTGGATTTTATTGAAAACGACGTTTGGGTGGAATCTTAATTAATATCCAAGACTGTATGCATTTCACAAGTGTGTGATGAGATATTATTCAAAGTTTGGCATGGAATGTAGGATCTGCTTGGGCAAACTATAATTTCGTATTTGTATTCTACGGTTAACGAAAGAAAGTAATACTTTACCTGTGGAGAATCCACACTGCTGTGATCCTGTAAACTACAGAAAAAAATCGACAACACTTTTTTTGAAAGTATAGCGGATATTAATGGTCAGTAAAATGCTGTGTTAGCATAAAAGACTTGTCATTGGGTTGTTTGGCCTCATTTACCAGCTACTACTGAGCTTAAAGTGCCCCTGTGATAAAAAAAAAATCACTTCCTTTTTTCCTTAAGATTTTGAAAGTGTGTTTGATTATCACCTGACTGCCAAATTCTTGAGCTTTGATTTTTATCCAAAGGTCGTTCACTTAGAGTGTAACGTTTGGATTTCAGGGTCCGTCATTACTCACGTTCAAAACTGACCGATTGGACCGCAGAGGGCTGGGTCCAGAAAAAAGTGACGTCAAAGGTTCACTAGCTTGAAATTTCAGCGTGTGAATGCAGCGTATTATACACGGAAAACGCGAGTTTTAAAGTCTGAAAGCCCAAAAATCCCGTGCTGCATGTTAATTCTGTGGCGTACACACGCCTTTGACGTCGTTTTCTTCTCGATCCAGCTCTCTCAAGATCTTAAATTTAGTAATGGCGGACCATTAAATAGGAAAATTCCAGTTAAAATAAACAGGTGTCTTTTTGAAATCAAGGTTTAAACCTTTGGTCGAAGCAAGGGTGGCACAGTCGGTTAGTGCGCGGCCTTGGTGCATAAGGCCCCGAGTTCGATCCCCGGATCTCAGATCCTTGTTTCAACTTCTTTCCTTTCAGTGTAGCCTAAGTAGCTTTAAATACCCTTAAAACGGAGCACTGATGGAAAGAGGGGGGTAAAATGAGCGCACCGTCGGCTTCCTGGGAGAGTACTCTCTAGAGAGTAAAGGAACTTCCGACGTTAAATAACGTTGTACCTTTACCTTTACCTTTACCTTTACCTAGTGTTTAATTCAAAATTTCAAGGAAAAATTAGAATTGGTTTTGGTCACAGGGGCACTTAAAGTTTTGCGACAATCGGCAACCGAATGTGCGCTGTATTCCTTAAAACGATTCTTAACGCTACCAGTTGAACTGGTTATTGCTTATTGAATATAACTGGTAGCGTTCGCTCCAAGGCAGGTCTAAACCACTGCCCAAAATTCCACTTACGGTTCCCGTCCGTCTCAAAAATACATTTTTCTTAAGGGGATCGCATAAGGAACACCTAATCTTGTGATAAGGCTCTTGAAGTTTCGTTCAAGACGATTCATGGCATGAGATGTTGCCTTTTTGTCAAGGGGAGTGAATATTCAATATGAACAACTTCATAACCATTCACAATTAATGATTTATCAGGAATTTCAGTGTCATATGTCAAATCACGTTCAAAGTACAGTTGAAGGAAAGGAAATCTTACTTTGAAGACTTATCTTCAAACTTGTTAGCCATTACATCATCTCGTACCTTCGATAAGAGAGACAGTAAGAAAATTGTTAGATCATATTTATACCAAAATTAATATTTTTTTACGTTGCGACTGTCCCGAATTGCTACTTTCACCTTTCGTACTGGCTCGGAAGACGGTGAACTTGTCCATCGAATCAGTATGTTATTTTTCACCTGATTGCTATACAAATGCAACCAAGCTTTTCAGTTGTCTTGCTATGGGCTGTGTTTTGTGTTGCTCGTGCTCTTTCCCATTGCTTCTTTGGATTTTAAATTTCTGTTTGTCTTTTATGTGAACTAATTACACCGACCACAAGATCAACAACAACAACAACAACAACAACAACACTTCCATTAAGTGGCAGATGACCAAACAAACAAACCTTTCCAAGTTCTTCCTCCTCGGCCTCTTGTTGTTCCTTGCTGAGTGGCATAGCGGCAGCAGCTGCAGCTGCAGCAGCAGCAGCATCACCTTCATCTAACTCGTCTTCTTCATCCTCCGGTCCTTCATCATCTGCACCCTCGTCTTCAGCCCCGGATTCCTCTGAAGAGGACGACTCCTCATCGCTGCTTTCTTCTTCTACTTCTTCTTCTTCCTCACCTTCGGCTTCTTCGCGTTCATTGGTACCTTCAACGCCTTCCTCTTCTACAGCACTAGGAGAAGACGACGAAAAAGAGAACTTTACGTTTGCACAGAAAAAAACCTCTTTTGTTTCAGTGAACAAATAAGGCCGCGACCTAATGAACAAACGAAATAAACGAACTTTAAAATGCACAGGAGTTTCTTTTTTTCAGTTAAAGACGGACAGAGACCGAAAGGAAGTCGTTTCCCCTTGAAACGTGCAATGACGCCACAAAATTTGTATTTCTGAATCTATTCACTTTACTTGAAATGATACAGGGCAAAACCACTTCCGGTGGCAGTACGCCTTTTTTTAAAGGTTCGCATTACCCTCTAACAAGACGGAACCTTGGGACGTATTTATTAATGTGGCTTGAGGATAATAGTTGTGAAAATTTGTGAATAACTTGTGAATACAGGCTGTAACTACAATTGTAGTTTGAGAACGGTTGTTTCGTCGCTGCCAAGCGACTCTTCAGAGACCTTTCTGATATTCGGCAAACTCGTTGAACATCTCGCATTCAAATCAGTAAGAGCAATCTCGCCTTATATCGCATACGAATATCAGGAAGATCTCTCAAGAGTCGCCCTGGCAGCGATGAAACAACCGTTGTCAGACTAGCCATTACAGTATTCACAAGTAAAGTTTTCACGACTTCAGGATATTTGGAAAAAATCCGAATGCCCGAACAAGAGTCGAAACTCTGACTTTCCCAAATCTACTCCGCTCTTGCACTGAGTTGTAAGAGGCTCTCACGCCGGTTCATCGGACTAGGTTCGAGGCGACAGTTGAAACCCCGACAAATGTTAAAAGCACTTGGCTTTGCGCGAGTCATCCCCAGGTCATCTACTGAGAAATAAATCTCCTTGTTGGTTTACCGGGTTTAAGATTTACTATATGACAAAATACAATTTCGAGAACTGGACCGGACCTGTTTTCAGTGTGTTGCTTATCCTTTTCGTCTGTCTCATCACCATCCTCTTTGTCCCCGTCCTGTCCTGTTCCTGTATCAGTGCTGGCAGAATCAAAGCCCTGACACATGATAATAGAAAGATTTAGTTTCGTGTTTAAGGCAAACGTCGATTTCAAATTGAGTTTTTACCACAATTGCTTGTAATCTCGCAATATGATTGGCTAATTTGCAGTTGTCGATAAGAGTCTAGACAACGCTGCTCGAGTCAATTGGTCAAGCAATGTAATAGCCAATCAGGAACGCTCATTTTGGCAAATTTAACCAATCATATTGCGAGAAAGTTATGGACAACGCTTGCTCTTTCTTTGTATCATGATTTTGGCCACGCTCTGAAATAAACACTTTCTTTGGCGTTGAATACTGCGGGAAAAAACCACAACATTTTGACCACTGTGTTGTCGAATATCGTTGTCGATAAAAGTACAGACAACGCTGAACCACTTTCGATTTTTTAATTTGCAGAACTAACTTCTCAAAAGAGAGAGACGAGTTAGAATAAGAGAATTTTAAATACTAGTATGACAAGCAGCATCCTTCAGATTCCCGGTTCAAGGAAAGGAAATGCCAAACCTCTGTAGTAACAACTAACAATCCACGATAATGAGTGTTGAGACACCTAACAACCGAAGCTTCAAAACTGATGATGATCTCCCATCACCCTGCATTTGCCTTTTTACCACAAACGGACCCTCCTTGCCTCCTTGCAATTGTTGGTATCGAAAAGTTTGGAATACATAAATTACATGATGAGGAAGAGTCAGTATTTCATCAATAGGTATCCTGCACTAGAAATTCCAAATTGGAACAATATTTCAACTTGAAAAGAATAAGTATATGAACAGACTTCACTGATTAGAGTGTACTGTCAAAGGCTAAGTTTCTACCCCATATGAACCATGTGAGCGTTAGCCCTACTAATGGCATTGGGCCCACACAAGGAAAGAGAAAAACTCTGACTAGGGTGGGAATTGAACCCACGACCTTCGGCTTAGATCACCACTGCTCTACCGACTGAGCTACAAGGTCAGACGGGAGCAGGCCGTGGGAACTGAAGATGTTAAAGTCACGGATATGAACATGTACGAGTACAAGGAACGAATACGTTTTTGAAAACGTTGGCCGTGTAGCACGTATGTCATGGCGTAGCACTTATGTCGAGGCACTATATAACAGGAAACACTAATTGCGCCCAAACCAACAAAGACCACTTTCCTTTATGTGACGGACGAATTAAACAAACCTGTAAACTAAGATTAAGATATATTAACCGCTCCATACTAAAAATACTGTTAAACCAGAAAAAAACAGGAATCCTTTAAAATAAAGTTAAGGCAGATTACTAACGATATAAACCTTTACCAACCTGACGCCATGCTGGTCTACGACTTGCTCCTCGCGTCCTGAAGGAATTAAAAAGGTAGCACGAAATGAAGGAAATTAGCAACCTTTCCCAACAAACGCTTTTTCGCACCGATGTTAAAAGCAGAGATACGCTTTTATCCATGGAGACCTCAAATACTTTTCCATTTTATTTACTTCACACTTTGCAATTGAACTGTATCATGAAATAAGTTACCATCGTCTGTTGTTAAAGAAGAATGCAAAAAATGTATTATATTGGACCACTTGCTCAACGTCTCAGTTAAACCACGCCTTAATGAAATGGCAAAAATTCACTTCAGAGCTTCTCCTTAGGGCCGATTTACACGGCACGATTTTTGTCTCATGCAACAAGCTTACGACAGGCCTACGACATGACTTACGATTGGCGTGTACGTCAGAAAAATGTCGTAGCATTTTAAAACATGTCTTAAAACGCTGCGGCAATCGTAAGTCGTGTCGTACGCTTGCCGTAAGCTTGTCGCATTCGACAAAAATCGTACCATGTAAATCGGCCCTAAGTCAAGTCAGTCAAGTCGCATGCCACAAAAATCGTACCGTGTAAACCGGCCCTTACAAAAATGCCACTGGCAGCTTTCTCTATATTTTACAGAGCGTTCTACCCCTGAACAGGGTTGATAGGAATTATTTTTCGCATATTTGAACAGAAATGCAAATCTATACATTTTAGTGTAGCCCGTGTTGCCTTTGTCTCGGCTTCGAAGTGAGTCTTGGTGCTCAACTATTGAAAGGGAAATGAGTTTAATTTGCACAAGAATACGCGACAGATTTCAATCTGAATGGCTGCGCACCAAAATTAAGACTCGCTTTGAAACTGAGGCAAGCAGCAACTTTGAAATGGGCTATTCAACTGAAACAAAAGAAAGAGAAAAAAAGAAATTATCAGACTATTCAACATTTTGAGTTGATGAAACTATGCAAAGCGTGGTGTTTGAAGTGTTTGGACTACTCAGTCGACGATGACAGATTATTAGTAACTATTACCCATCCAAGTCCTGCATGAGGCGGAAAAACGCCAGCTCATTGAAGAGAATTTCTGACATGTCAACCAGCATATCTTCACCGACGTCCTTCATTCTGTGAAACAAACAATACTAGGAGATCTTTAGAGGTCAAGGGTTGAAACCCCGGCCAAAACAACAATGAAAACCTTAAGATAACTGGGGACATGTGTATGTCCCTCTTAGAAAAAGAGTAGGACACCTAGTACCCGGCGTTGTGGTCTCATTTACATCTACAAAGCCAAAATAATCATCGGTAGCTGACGTGGAAAAGCTGATGAGAACTACATCTGTTCCGGGGAACAGCGTCTACTAAGATAAACCTTTGTACTAAACAACATCAGACAAACTCTGTACGGAATTTTTTTGGCTTCCAAAGGCTAGCGCAGTATCGACTCCGTGGAAATGCGTCTTAGATATAAAAATAAGCAGGAAAAATTGAGAACAGCCATGCAAGCGAGGAAAAGTCTACGCACAAGATCATTCTCTTTAAACAAAAAGAGTGACCTGACGACAATAGTTCTCAACTTTAGCTCCTACGTGAGCCAGAACATTCCAAAAAGGAGTCCAGACTTACTTTCTATCTTTGAATCTGGAAAGCGAATCCTGGAGAATGGAAGCGAGCTGCTTATGAAAGAACCTGCCAAACTCCTTAAGAAACAAAAGAATCAAAGTGATTTAAACAACAAGCAAACAGGCGTTTGGTTAGTTTGGGTGACGTACTAGTAATGTATCAAGTCCCACCTTTAAGTACTTCCTCTGATCACTAGCTTTATTATGCCGTAAAAAGACAACTTGCTTATCCCCCGTCAGTCGAAGTGCTAACTGGGTTATTCGTAAATATGACTCTAAAAGCTCAACTTTCAGTTAATAGTTTCACTTTTTCTGCCTGCGCCAATCATGTTTACAGTGACAGCGGACCGTTAAAAAGAGAACCCGACAAAAAGGACCAAAGTCAACGAATCGCAACGTTTGCGGTGACCTATTTAAGACGCTTTTGCTGCAGTGCTTGACGAAAGTGAAAAACCAAATAAGTGCGCAACATAACAAAAGCGATAAATCTGTGATATCCATTCATATTCTTTGTTTCATTGACCCTTATAGGGGCAATACTACAAATAGCCCCTCAGATATATATCATGCAGAGATCACAGTTATGCACCTGTTCTTCATCGACTTGGATTCTTGATAACACGAGGTTTCTTATGTAACTAAGCAACTCCGTGGTACAGTTATCTTCCATGTGTTCATTCAAATAGGGGATCACTTCCTGAAAAACCAATTATTTCAACAATGAACAGAGGAAGGAAGCAAACGAAAATACAGATGCATTTTAACACCATCCCGATCGAGCTTGCTGTAGCACTGCAGAGTCAGATTTAGTCCAATGCAGTTTGCAATCAGCCTCTCGACCCCCCCCCCCCTCCCTTCCTGACAACTACTCAATCAATACAATTTTCCAATCAAGATAAAGGTCTCTCTATCTCTAGTGCCCATCCCTCCTACTGCACTAAACGATTACAGCACCACAGCCACGAATACTACCTAGGAACCTTTCGTAATTGGCCAAATGAACACAGGATACAGTACTCACCGACATGATGGATTTGATTAAGTGGTCCAAGGCTTGAGTATCGATCCTAGGATACTGTGGAATACGCAAACATAAGTGCTGGCAGTAAGTAAAGTTGATTCAATAAGGTTTCTAATCGCCGCTTACGGCTAATGCTTCAATCCTTACTGCTTTGAACAGCGGAAGGTGTAACCGTCGGTTTACAATCAGACGGTGACCACTAACGTAGTCTACAACCACAATAGCTGTGTTAGGATTATGGTTTTACCACATCGTCATCCCCCATTTTCAAACAGAGATTTTAGTTTCCCTTTAAAATTGAGACTGTGGGAATTGGGTATGTAAGTCGCCCTGTGGTTCCAGAAAAATTCTGTTAAAACCGAAAATATTCTCCAAATTGACACCTTTGATTCCAGTCGACGTGTTACATTCCAAACCATACGTTAGGTAAGGGAAATACTTGTACAATCGTAGCGAGAAACATGCAAACCAGAAGCGAAAACGAAGATTACACCTGCTGTTAAAATATGACCACATGTAGTCATGCGAAGTACCCTGGATAAGTCACGTTATTAAACGGATATTGCGTTACAACCGTGGAGACTGTGCCACAGATATCCTTGTCAAAATCTGAAATTAATGTCGGGGCAAAAAAGCTCATTACTCACAAACCTGCACGTCCGATACGGAAGATTCACTTCCAACGTCGCCGGCTGAGCTTGTGGTAACGTCATCTTTAACCAGTTTCTCTTTACGGAT
This sequence comes from Montipora capricornis, assembly GCF_036669925.1. Lineage (NCBI taxonomy): Eukaryota > Metazoa > Cnidaria > Anthozoa > Scleractinia > Acroporidae > Montipora > Montipora capricornis. Next base: position 37,849,919 of record NC_090891.1, on the reverse strand, counting down.
GGATGCACTGCTAACAACTTCACTGAGTTTACCCTCAGTTTTCAGCCTCTCATATTCGCGCATTCGACTTAGCGCCTGTAAACGAAGCCAGGTACAAAGAACAAGGGACTTTTCATTTCATCTTTAAGATATATGACGGTGACGTCAACTACAACGTCACCTTAAAATATAACCTTGCTCTAATGTAAAGCCGTGTTCACAGTCAACGTTGATTATGATCAACTGAAGTACATAATTTAGGCTATCATACTCCATTCAATTTGATTCAATTATCGTTCTGTTCACATCTGCGAAAATTCAAATACAACAGACAGGGTAACCTCGCAGTGTAAGACAAAATGGCGCCGCATCGCGTGGTTGCCACGATTATCATCACCATGCTTGAGGCGAGAAGAGAACCAAGGATAGCGTCCGAGAATGGAGGACGACAAATCCAAATCTTCGCTCCATAAAGCGATTAGAAGTTTCGTCTGGTCATACCACCACGTGTTCGCCATTCTGTTCAATTACGCACTGTAATTACTTCAAACAACCCTCTTGAGGTTGTTCGCAGTAATTACAATCCAATTATAATCAAGGACTGCAATTAGTTGACGTGAACCCATTTCATATTTAACTCGATTATCATTCGATCATAATCGAGACCCAACGTGAACACGGCTGAAGTCTTTCACCATTATTCCACCTCGTTCACGTCGTATAATGTGGTTGAAGTATCCTACAAATAAGTTGGGTACGAGCGGTTTCAGGGTAAAAGCAGACATTGAAACGTTCACGTTTGTATGCTCATGTCGTTGCCAAAACCTCAAACTTGGTGATTACATGTCGTTATTACGCAGAGTTCCACAAAACTATTTGCCGAAATGCGTGCCTTAGGTGTAGCAATATTACTTTTCCTTTTTCAACCAATCATATCATTGTTTTGTGGCGTTGCCGTTGCCGTAGCTGTCCTTGTTTCTTTAACTCCCTAGTGATGACACAATGCGTAACAATACAGTTCCTTGCTTGAAAACTGTCGTATCTTCACGTAAATAGGGAGCTTTAAGCATGCGCGTTTTTAGGACGCGGACGGCAACCGGAAGAGAATATTTTGCGTGCCAGGACAGTGGTGTTTCCCAGATTTTTATACTAATCATCTCTGATGAAGAAAGATACTTGGCAATGTAAATGTGGTTGTGTGAAGACAAATCAAAAGGGAAAACAGCTCACTTCCGGTTGCCGTCCGCGTCTCAAAAACGCACGTGCTTAAGCTCCCTATTAACTCCTCTGTCCGTGCTACTTCGCCTACCTTATCGAGGTGGATAACAGTATCACCCAATCCTTCCGAAGCAAATGGTGCGTCTCCCGCGTGGCTTGATGTAGGAGTTGAGAGGGTGCTTCCTGATTCTACATTTTCCACATAGTCATAGATTCCTTCTGTTACGGTTTCCGGTGCTGGAACTTCACCCTCTCTCGTCTATCGGAACAAAATAATAACATTTTATTTGTAGTCACGCCTGTTTGATCTTGGAAAAAGGCTCCCCACAAAGCAACGGGATTGAAAGTCAATTTCCAACGCGACCCCTACTTAAGAAAAACTTTTAACCGGAGAAAATAATGTTCGCAATCAATCCTATGTAAAAGAAAATTTTAAAAAGTACTTGTATGAAAAAGAACAAAAAAGACAAGTAAAGTTCAAAGTTCAAATTTCGCGGGCGCCGCCATCTTGAATAATTGTGATGTGTAATGGTGTCAAAAAGAGCTCTTGTACAATAACAACAGGGCAAGATGTGAAAATTGGTGAAGAATTTCGTATCACTTTCGCATCCAATAAGACGCCCAGCGAGCCCCAGGAGAGTTCCGGCTTCCTCCACACGTGCTTGAAACTAACAACTCAGCGTTGTTTTCGCCGTGGCTTGATATTTCCTGCCAGCTTGCCGAAGAAACAACATCTTTGTCTTACCTCTGATTCGTCGTCCTCAAACGTCTCGACAGTTTCACTAGGAGTCAGTTCTGAGTTTGATCCAAGCCACTCCTGGAACCGCTACGGCAAAATCAAGAATTTAACCAGACTTGTTAGATTTGATTTCTTTGACGTTTTAAAGCTAACTTGAAAACCAAGAAATGTAAAATGTATTTCGATGAGTTAAAAGCCCCCTTGGATATAAGTCTTCTAAAAACCGCTACGCCCTGCAAATAGGCCATTTTCGAGTTCATGTCCGCCTCCTCTTTAAAGCGACTCTTTTTCTTATAAAAAAATAGTTTTCATTCATATGTAATGTAGAACTAATTACCATCACAAAAACTTCACACTTAAACTCGTTTTGAAGAGGAGGCAGACATGAACTCGGAAACGGCCTATTGTAAAATTTCTGTTTCGGAGAAGAATGTGTTGCTGTGTACAATAGCAGTCTTACTGCTTGCTGTAATGCTGCCCCTTCTGTACCAATGGAGTCTTCGGTTAAAAATCTTGTCACCAAGTCTTGCAAAGCGTATAGGGCACGCTGCCGCAAATAGTCTGACGTCAACAGTTGGAGTTCCCTGAACAGTTCGAGCTAAAAAGAAAAAATAAATAAACAAATATATAAATAAGTTAAAAGACGTTTCACCTCAAGACTCCCTCTGATATTGCTTCCTTTAAAGACCACAACACTGGGAGCTTACTAGTATGAGCCTTACCCTTTGTGAATAATCTACGAGTCATAAAACGTTCCACATGATTTTTTTCAGCGACAGTGGAGAAACGAGGTTTACGTTTATAGTCCTTATCTGGAAAGACGAGAAGTTGCAATCGTGAAAATAAGGCAGCGGTTTTTTAAAGATCCTGAGTGTTTCAGTGTCTTCCTGAGGCTTCAGCCAAAGGGTGGATGTAAACTTTGGGTGCGTTCGATTGACTGTATTCCGGAATAGGAATACATGGAATACAAGTTGGAAATCCTTCGTTTTTGCGGAGATTCACATTAAAATTGTGAAACATTTTCTAAAATGCTATTTTAAACATATTTTTATCATCCTTGCAGCTTCAAAACGGGCCAAACATACCGTTTTAATCATCACTCCAAGTATTCTTATTCCGGAATAGGGTCAATCGAACACGCCCTTAAAGTTTAAAATGATTTCCCGCCAGAAAAAGTGGGTTGCCAAATGCAACGCTGCCACGCGATTTCCCGCCAAGGAAAATGGCCCGAACTCTCCCGTCCCCAGACACAGTGCTCGCTCCCCACCTCCACCCCGACAGTCTCCACGGTCGGGCGTACGCTGACGTCATAAACAAAATTTCTCGCATGGAGAGATTTCCCAAAAAATCTTACGCCATGGTGCTCCGCTATGATAGATCACCACAGCTGAAGATCTTGCCCTAGTTAGGTCGAGAATCTGCTTCCCCAAAAAAATCAATACACCGATAATCATAATCAATGCACCGATTATCATGCACTACATGTGCTATCAAGCGTCATAGCCAAGTTTATGTTTATGGTCGACAGTTCAGTGCATGAAGATTTGTACCTCACTAACACTTGATGTGAACAATATCCATACAATCAATAGAGGCTGGAACTAGGAGCCAGGGTAAACACACTTGAGTGACTGTATGCCAATGCGCCCTTCAGCAACTCCATCGACTGATCCAGATTTCAATGCTAACAATAGTTTGCATAAATGTGACTTGGCGGGGAGATCGCTCTTAATACTCGAGCCTTGTTAGACTAGAGATTAAGGGCTTCTCAACACAGGTCTCTCAAACTAAAGCCCCGTCTACACGAGCAATTTTTATGTAACAATTTTATGTGGCAAATAAAAGTTGTCAAATACGAAAAATTGCTCGTGTAGATGACTCGACAAATAAAATGTGACAAATTCCTGCCTCTTATGAGTGAGCGCCATTGCAGAACGACCAGGCAACCTCGCCTTGTTTCTGCTTTGTCTCTGCTGTCCAAAGGGACTGCTGACCCACATAACTGTGAATTGTCAACAATTATTTGTTTTGCTATCCACACGATCAAATGTATTTGCCACACAAAAATTGCTCGTGTGGACGAGGCTTTAACCTCAAAGGTTCGAACTCAATTTTCCCTCACCAGAAAATGCGGCCGAGACTCGTTTAAAGAAATAAGTGTAGCAACTTCAGAATAAATTGAATCTCTAAGTGCCTCAAAAAGGGAAAATTCGCTTCCTGCCTCCGATGCCCTGAAAATCAATGAAAAAAAGAAGATACGACATTTACCAGAAAGTAACAACAAATTCGTTCACTTAGGCAATGACGCAATAGAGTATTTCAGTTTAAACAAGAGTAATGCCAGTTTAGAAGACCAGTATATATATATATTGGGCTAAAGGAGAAAATCTCTAATTCAATCACATCGAAGGTTATTAGAATTTCTTTAAAATAATCACGGTATTGAAATAGAATATCACGTTGTTGGCTTGACGAGAAACATACCTATCAGCGTCTTGCCATGACCTGCAGTAAACAATGAATAGAAAAATAATTAGTCATAGCAATAACAAAGGGAATAAACGTCAGACTTCTATGCAATTCAAAAACTTGGATAGTAGCAACTACTCTGGATGAAAAAAGGTTGAACCGTTTTCTCCAAAGGGGTTCCCCATTCAAATACTCTGGCAGATTAAATCCAACAGTGTCACAATTGAGGGTGAAATGGTTGAAGGAAACGAATATGGAAAAGGAAAATTTGAATCTGTGGGAGAACTCCGACATCATTCTATGTCGACTAGACCAGTTTCCTTCACAATTTAAGTTTTTTTGGGCATAACATGCCACTGGGAATCCTTATAAGATATAAGGCCAGATTGCCACCATCAAACAAATGCTATAGCGGGACTTCAAACGCGATGTTGGCAACAACGAAAGGCCTTTGATAAGTCCCGTCCCCTCCATAAGTCGCCTCTGATAAATTTTCCCCTCTCCTCTAAAACCGAACATTCGATTTGATTGCGTCTATTTGTTTCTAGTTCACTTTACAGTGCCACCAATTAGTGCTCCAGCGCTAGAACGACTGGACACTTAGATAAAGTTCCTTTCCTTTCCCCTGGTATGCAGGGACGAAAAAACGTATGTTAGCCTAGCAACGAGAATAGGCATTTGAGTATCCTCTTCACAATTTAAAAGTATGATTCCAGTGTCCTTACAAAAATACACTCCAATTTATCTTCTATCATGCGCTTTTTGATTGAACTGAGTAAAGGGTTCGATTTCAACTCTTCAACCACACTTTCATGGTTTCCCCCGGAAATTCAAGGGATGATTGAAATTCTACACTTTTCCTCCGAAGAGTGACACTTACAGATTACAGACGTATTTACTCATCGATGGGGAATCCTTAGGGAACACAGTGTGTTCTTTTGGGAACTTTAGGTGGTTTTCCACGTGACGTCATCGCCGCCATGTTGGTCGGGAAGAAAACAAAACATCTCTCATTGGCTCCTTTTGTTCGTCCACCAGCAATTGTACATTGCAGCATTGTTATCTGTGTCTTAAGAGATTGGTTGCAAACCACCTACTCTCTTTCAGTATAATTTAAATTGTAAATCCGGTTTTGGCTTATGAGAACAAGCGTAATAGGGATTTGCAAAAGAATACAACACAAAATTCTCGGTTTTCACATGACGTCACGGCCGTTATGTTGGTGGCCGTCATGTTGGTGTCCTCAGGGAATTGAACTCTATTATTATGCAAATTTCGCTGAAAAACATGGCCGTTGATCACGTGAGTGCAAACCAACAATGGACCTTTTTAGCTTGTAGGTTTTGTAGTCCCATTTCAGACCACGTGACGTTACTCTTGGGAGCAGTTCCTTTCAAATGTCGTCTTACGCACGTGCATATGTACGCAAAACTTAGTAGAAAAACACAAGGAAGCCCTCTCACGTGGTCAAGAATGGGAAACAAAACCCACAAAGCTAAAAAAGTCTGTAGGTTGGTAAAGAGAACGATCCGGGAAAATGTTCGAGTACAGAGGATGAACATTCAAATTAGGAATGCACGAGGCTTGTGCAAATTCAATGCGGAATATTCTCTCTCATCCAGTTTTGGCTGTATACTGTCAGTCACGTGAGACTCACCCTCTAGCAACATCCTGCGCCTCTCCTGGTATGCTTGAAGCTCTTGAGGATGTCTCAACTGATTCGGCAGCAAGTTTATGGGCCAAACGTCTCCCTGCACTCTTCTGTGCCGACTTGTCCTTCTGTGCAAGGTTGGCTACCGCTGAGGCTCTTAGAGGAGTGTTGAACGCTCGACCAATGACTTCTTCACTGCTCTCGTTTTTGGAGGCAGGTGCACCCGTTGCCGCGACTTCTGCAACACCGAAGGAAGAGTTTGCAAGGATAAAAATCTACTCTATTTAAGATAGCGGGGGCAGCTCTATGAAAGAGGTCGCCTTTGACTTGTCTTATTTTTCACATTCCATAAGCAATTGGCTCCATTTATGGACAAATGCCTATCCTCATGAAGGTTAGCGGGAGCTTATACCCAGGCCAGCCATTTTTGAACAGAGATTTTTCCAAAGGCGTCTTTCATGCAGTTGTAGAACGAGTTGATACTAATCCTACACCATCATGACATCAAAAACTGTAGACACAATCCATGTTTGTATCATGACACATTTAGTGTCTTTGAATTTGATCGCCTTGCCAGAACAATTCCAAGAACGTCTCAAATTAAGAGTGTACCCCGAGTACTGTGGACCACCCCAAGGGATTTCATTATTAACCGCCAAAACTCTAATTAATCGCAGAAATATCATAGCATCATTTTCTTAATCAACGAAATTAAAATGTGTGAGGATGGAAACTCATACAAAATGCTCAGATGATAATAATAATGACTTGTGTAAACAGTGATTTATGCACCCACCTTCATACGAGCTGGGGTCATATTTACGTCCAGGCCTGATATTACCGGGGGAAAGTCCCAGCCCTGATGTGCTTGGTCCAACTTCTCGAACCACCTTTACTGAATTGGCCATGGCTGTAGGAGCAGGGGCAGGCTCAACAGGGTGTCCACCACGAGCACCTGCTCTTGGACTTGGTATCCCTGTGTCTGGATTAACACCACAAGGATCCTGTGTTGTTCTGCTCTCGGATGCCTCCCTGTTCTCAGTTGGTTCACTGGCTCTCACGGCTTCATTTGATGGCTGCCACCCAGTTCGGAACACTGGTGCCGAAGAAGGTGGTTGATAAGGGAATGTGAACGGAGCCTGACTCACCAGTGGTGCCGAAAAAGGAGGTGGTACAGAACTACTGGATGGCAGGTTCATGAACATTGGTGATGCGTGGCTAGTGATATTGGGAGAAGCAGTTTGAGGCCTGTTGGGCGAGGCACTGTTTTGGTTTACTGCAGGAGAAGGGTTGTAGGAGAAGAGCTGTTGAAACTGTTGTTGGAGGACAGCCATATCTTGATGTTGTTGCTGAAGCTGTGCGTAACACTGGTTGAGGCTCCGCAGTATCTGGTACTGTTGTTGCATGTAGCGTTGTTGATCAAAGAAAGTTTGGAGTCCTTGGTAGGCTTCCTGCTCCCGCTGCTGATACTGCTCAAACGGATTTCCACCTATTACGAATATCAGATAGTCAACAAAATACGAAATCATGGTATTTATTTTTTAGTTTCTGTTATACTTACTGGGATTTTTTTGTACATGCTTTTCCTTTGGGAGGAGGGATGATAGCGGAGTAGAATGATCACAACAAATCCGAGAGGCAACGCTTCTTGCTCCGAGGATTCTTCTCCGTGTACTCAAGTTTTCCTTTCTCAACAAAAAACGATTTCTCAAGTCGATTTCAGCCCACAATTTCCGGTCCATTAATACCCGTTGTCTAGTTTTGCTCCACTGAGAAGAAGGCAAAGTTGCTTGATTCTCAATAGGCGTGTGCGCGTTGTTTGCCTGTTAATTTCGTTACAACCTCATTGCAGGCAATTGGTTTGCTACATGTCCATGGCTTGAAATGGCTTGGACTAAATTTTCTTAATCTGGACACCAAGAATATTTTTCAGCGTAAAGTTGTTGCTTAGGGTCACAAAGTTTGAGCCGCAATGGCTACACGGCAAACTTCATTGCAGAAAAACGTAACCAGCTGCAAAAACAGCACCAGATCTTTCAAATCTTGAATCAAGGACAGCAATTATCAGTTTCTGTTCGACTATACGATCTAGAAGTTTTTGCTACTTGTCATTCTTTGCTGGGATGTCTGTCGTAACTTTCCTATCAGAGTTGCAAGGGTCGTAAGTCGGACATAACCGTAAAAACCCAAACGAGATCTTGAAAAAAACTTCACGAGTACAGACCCAAAATCTTGGACAAAACCTTTGGGAAACATTCCGGCGTGAACATCATTGGACAAACACTCACAAACAACGTCTACTGGTCCCCCCTCTCTCTCCCATACAAATCTTGCTAATGCGTTGAAAAATACTGTGAAAGCCTTTGACCGTTTCTAAAGTAAAAAGAAGTTAATCTTTTATCACGTAAACAAATTAGGGAATGACCATTTCATAGCGGTGTGTGAAATTTTCCCAACCAGTTTTGTCCAAGATTGTAGCAACATCGTAAGTGAATCTTACCAAGACCTGGAATGTTGGGAAAGCTACCAGGACTCGAAGAGGGACCACTGGGGACAGTTCTGCCAATTACGGTGGAGACTAACGACTGTTGATCCCTCAAAAGTCCATTGCAGAGGGTAGTTAGGCTTGAGACTTCCTGATGCAGCCGCTCACAGTGCCTCTCCCACGCCTGGCGTTCCAAACTGAACTGTTCCTGCTCTCGTTCCTTAATAAGCTGCTCAGCAGGAGTAAAGTTCTGCAAGAAATTATTACACGAGCCTGAGTGATAAAACTAAGGGTGCTTTCCTTTTGTCAGAACTGGTCGGCCAGACCCGTCAGTTTGCAAAGAAAATGAAACAACTTGAAGGATCACTTGCATGAGAATCCCTTGCATTCTTCCAGAGGAGTGTCTATATTATCCTCGAAGTGTGTCAAGTTGAAGGCGTTACAAAGTTGGTCCTTCCAAATGCCCGGTCTGGCCGGTCAGCTCTGACAAATGGAAAGTACTCTCTGTTTTTTTCTGAAGGAACAATGTATCCAAGACATACATTTGAACTGCGGGAATGAAACAAATTAAGCTTTGAGATAATCACAGTAATAAACACTACTTTATCAGTAACAAAAGGGAAGCCTGAAAAATTCAGACTTTCCTTTCGTTAATGCTAAATTAAGTAGCGTTCATGACTACGATGATCCTCAAGCTTAACTCAAGTTCTTTCTTAAACCAAGCCTGGGCTTGTTGATAGATTGCCTTTCCTCAGGGTAAGTATTTCAGTGCTGCCAAACATAAAAACAGGCAAAAGCAAGTCACCATTTGGGAAAAGCCAATTTAATAAATTGATAAGAAATCACTGTTTCAGGAAACCAAAACATCTTCCAAAAAGTAACTTCTTCAACAGTACGCTTAGCGTGACAAGAACTACCTCTTGTCTGATCCTTCCTCGAGAATTCCTGTCAAAGTAGAAAGTTCTGGGCCAGTCTTCAAAAGTAAGTTCTCTTTCTCTGTCCCTTTTTCTGCCTCCACCTGCTAAAATACAAAAACAAATCATTGAAATGCCTCGTGTAAGACATAAAAGTGGACATATTACGTACCCTAATGGCATTTTTTCCCTTTTTTTAAATTTTGTACTTTGTTGTGGCCTTGCTCAAATTGTCTTGTACACTTCTACAATTCTAGCATCTATTCTGATTGTTTCAGACAAAATTTGCGCACTCACATGGTGGCTTGGCCCAATTCGAATAAGAAAAAAAAATTGCTCAACTTGCGCAATATTGATGGAACGCTTAAACGAGCCAAATCTGCTCTTAAACGATGTCGAGGAAACCATCAGGACTCGAGGGACAAGAAAACTAACTACAATAGTTTCCCGAGGGACCAGACATTAAGTGCTTTGTTATATATACTTTCCTTTCAACAATCGCAACAAAACAAAGAAACGAGGACAACAACTGCTGAATTGTATCCCAGTCGGGATACAATTGAATTTGATCAGGGGCACGTGACCAAGAATCAACCAATCACAGTGCTCGTTTTGTTGAGTGAAAGTCTAGGTATATAACAGGCTCCGTTAAACTACATTTAACTCCATGAGAAAATTTGACTAAAAGCATGGTCATGCACCTTTCAAGACTGTTATTACCTTGTAAAGTGGTGCCATCAATCTTGCGTTTCTTTCCAGGATGCAACGCCCTATCAACGCTCCCTCTGAAGGCAGAAATGCGAGGCACACGTTCCCGGCTCCTGAACACTGCTTCAGCTCCTCCTGTGAAGGCTTCCGGTTCCAGACGCTCTTCTTCCTCCTCTTCTGCTTGTACTATTCCATCTGGGTAATCATCTTCCACTTCAACTGGGATCTACAAAGAAATATTTGAAGCAAGAGAATGAAAAACACGAATGCTCCTAAGAAAGATGCATTGATAACGAAAGCGTGACTATTGCCCTGATCGACAGCCCTGATGAAGCTCTTTACCTGTGACCCACGATTCTCTTCATCAGACTCATCTGCTGATACAGCTGAATCATTCTGTGTACTGCTAGGCTGTGTGGAGCCTCCCCAGGTTGCCGTTGTGATGTCGGCACTCATCATGCTCACGCCAAACCCTTCATCAATATCGCCACTCCTACCACTCCTGATTGAGTAGGTCCCTCCCTCCGACAGATCATCCAGCCCAGCTTTCTTCCGTTTCTCTAAGAACTTTTGCTTTCTCCTCTTTAGCTTTTCCTCATGCAGTTCTCGTTGACGTCTAAGTTCTGACCATACCAATGCACTTGGTCGAGCTACCAAGAAAACAACAAGATTCTACAACATTCCAAAAACCTTTGCTGTTGTGCTTAAAGCGGTTTTCAATTGACTGTCGAAAGTAATTAGAGAATTGCTTTGGTTTTGCATTACTTCACTCAGTGCTTGGTTCTAAGTTCTCGCGCCATTTTTTCAACCAATCAGAAGTGAAACCAAAACCAATCGTGGCTCGCGCCTGCACATTTTCCCGCGCTCTGTGTCGGGTACGTGTAATTAAGAGTTTTGATTGGTTTACTGGATTGTCTCCGTCCTTTTTGATTGGCCAAAGTAATTACTTTGGTTTTGGTTTTACGATACTTATTTCAAAACCGCTCTAATGAGTAGACAATAACTACAATATTAATAAACACCAAATGAGTGACCAATGTCCTGGGCTGCAAGAAACATCTGCGACGGGCACACTTTTTTACCCTGGGGGGGCTTGTCAAGCGAATTTTTTATGTTAACCATAAACAAACAAGGAAAAGTATTGTACACTATGTGGAGAAGTTGTATTTTTCTACAGACCAACCTACTAAACTTTGTTTTTTCCCTTCATTTAAAAGTCTAGAGATACATGTACAAAAAATGTCTTACGAACTGGTTTGATCAGGCTGTATTGTAAATTAAAGCTCCTTGTTTTTTCCAGCTAAATTCATGGGTAGCCGCAACTCAAAGTATGGTCCTTGAACTCTTCAAAGAAAACAAATTTACACACCATGCTGAGCACTCCGTGATGGCTCACTGGAATCAACGGATCTTGCTGCTTGGAGGTCACTCCCATAAAAAGGAGTCTGGGTTGATATTTCCCTGTTGACAGCAGCTGCAGCTACAGCAACTGTGTCTTCTGATCTACCAACTGTGAAAGTATCATTCCTAAAAGATGATCTGGGCGAGAAAGCAAGAGGCTGTTCTTGTAACGTCTATAACAAGAAGAGACAAAACATAATTATGTCATCACTAATGTGCTCAAAAGCGGCTTCACGACGAACTAGTACCAGAGTCAATAGACCTCTTTCATAATGGCGACCAAATAAAATATCCCTTTGTTTTAATGCTAATAAGCCTTTCTAGCCTCGCTGTGATGAGCAAATTTCAAAAGAATATTTGTTTCAAAATGAGGACAGTAGGTCTAATTAACATAAATACAAAACAGGGATTTCAATAAGCACCAACGGCCGACGAAAAGCGTCGGGTACTTCGCTCAGAGAAGTCGCCTACTTTTCCCCCTAAATTGAATTAATTGAAGGATTCCTTCAAACCTAAAGTAAAATTCATTTTTGATGGACTTCAATTTACTTTTTTTAAATCTCAATTTCAAAGTAATTATCAGATTTGATACTGCCATCTTCGAGCTACAGTGAACGGCATTTTTGCCTAGACCAACCGCCGCATTTTTGTTACTTAATTCAATTACGTTTAGTTACGTCCGCAAACATATCAAGACGTTTTATGCAAAACAGGTTCTTATTGGGTAATCGTTGCATCAAGACTTGTTTTCCACTAAAACAATAAACGTTTCGTTTAATTTCAATGGTTAAGCCTTTTTGTTCGTTCAGATTAAAATGAAACATTCTTGTCATTCGACAGAACTGATTTCTCATGTTGACCGAACAAAATTATTGTGGTTTGTGTAGACAAACCGAAACGTTTCAATTCGCGCTTGAAAAAACGCGCAAAAAAGTTTGCCGTTCACGGCAGCATGAAATTGGTAGTAATGATAACATGAAGTTGTCAAAACGCCATACAACGTTTAAATCGTTAATTTTCCTTTTGAAGTGGTTTTCCAAATCTCTCTTCGCTGGAAATTATCATTGTTGCACACTCAGTGTCGCTGTTGATAAGAAATCTTCCTTTATCTTTGTACACAATTTGGTAACCAGAACGCTGTAAATCGGCATTTCGCAGCTTCCAGATTTCAAAATTTTCTGGGGGACCATGCCCCCACACCCCCCTAGACGAAGGGGTCTAGCGGCTCCTTGTTGATACAGTCGGCTACTAGACTTAACTCAGCTGCCTACTTCAAATTTAAATGTGGTCGCCATTTATGAAAGTGGACTTTCCATATGAAATATCACTAACACGTGCCAAAATAAATAAACCATTCTTCAAGACTGTATTTACAGATGTTGGAGGTTTAAATTGCACTGAACAGAGAGCATCACTTATATGAGCAGTCTTTTTAATGTTTTTCTTTTCTTTTTTTTTTAACACCTGCACACTTTAATAAACACTGGTACATTTGTCATTCCTTGTTTTATGTCATACCTGTGTTGCTACTGTTTTCTGAGGTTCTGATTGTTGGCTCAGCCTTGTAAGTTCCTGTTGTACCTCAAGCAATCTTTGTCTCTCTTGCTGCAGCTGATCCAGCTCGGCAGTCTGTTTACGTAGATATCTCTGGTAAACGGCTTCTTGGTCACTCCCTTATTAGGGAAAAAAATTCAAACATAAATTGGACATCATGGACTATACATCTCATTGCAAACTAAACAGTGCACATAAGTTGACCTCACACTGAACAAAAGGATTGATACATTGCTGACAAGAAAAATGTCTAGTTTCACCTTTGCCACTTTTAACAGCAGGAGCAGCGGAACTGTGAGGCAGCAGCCTTGAAACAGTGCTTGAAATTAGCGGTCGTCCGGTCGTCCTAGACCACCAGAAACTTTACCGGGCGACTAGTTTTTGGTAAAATGAAAAGGTTTGTTGCCCGAAGAAAAAACAACAGACAAACTTGGTCAAAAAAAGCAGCACCCAACTCACTCGATGGTTTCCTGTTGTCAATGTCTGATAGTAGTGTAAAGTTAATAATAATTAATTTGCCTCAGTTGAGCATTTTCCCGTGTTTTGAATATTTGTGGCTTTTACAGAAATTGTCAGATAGGAAAATTCATATGTAACTGGCGATGGAGAACGAAGACTCTATTTTGAAAATGCTAAAACTTAAACCCAGATTTCCAGAAAAAAAAAAAAAACCACAGGCAAACTATGGGATACTCTGAAGCTCCAACGAATCGCAATTGCATTTCAAAACGGCGTGCATTTAATTGCAGGGGGTTTCCCAATGGGCAACCAGGATTTTTTTCTAAT
>NC_090891.1:37828515-37831015 GCF_036669925.1 Montipora capricornis | reverse complement strand
CCCCACCAACTGCACCCTCAAGTTCCTCAGGATCCTCATCTTCAGTACTTTGAACTGGGACACTAAGCTGCTGAGCGGTAGAATGTGTTTGTGGCACATTTTCTGTTCTCTGATCTGCCTCGTTTGTTGGAGGCTAGAACAAAACACATCTAATTATCTTTTGAACACCACTATAAGGAAATGTTCACTATATGATATTTATGCAATGTGTGGTTCCAGAAAATATCCATACCCCCACCACGGAAGACATTTTGATTTGCACCCCCCCTCCCCCCAGGATTTTCCGTTCCAGGGGGGTCTTTGATGACCCCCCTCCACTCAGGAATTTCCAGAATTTTTTTACTCATAAAAACGAAAACGAAAGTGAATTAGTTACGTAATTGCGGTAGAATTTTATTACAACAGTGTAAACATTAAGGTTGACTTTTAGAAAAATATAACGCTTTGTTAAGCTCATTATCCAGCTAAACTTTTAGCTTGTGCGCTATCAACTTTGCAAAGCTTAAACATTTGGGTTGCACGTCGACTGTTTCACGTTTTTGTGCGAACTTCGATGAGAACATTTCACTCGCTTAAACAACTTCGCAAACCATAATAAAACAGAAACTTACAAGGTTCCTTTGTCTACACATTTTGTCAGTTTCTTCAGGTTGATTCTTTAATATTTAGGGACCACACATGTTGACGCGGTAGGTTTCGTGAACGTTGTCACAAAGGCGATTGTTTTACGAAGAATATTATTGAGGCCAAAATAATCCATCATATTTGTAAACTTAGATCTGGCAATTTATGTGCAGTCTTCAAATTTACTGACTCTCCAGCAGTCCTTCTCGCCGGTAAATGACACACAGCCTCACTGTTGCTTGCCTTTGAGCCACGGATGGAATCGAGAGGGCGACTGTTATTGTTTTTGGCGCGATTTACTTCCTCCAATGAGTAGTCAAACTCCTGTTTTAGAATTTCCAGTTTGACATAACGAACTGAACCTCAACAATCGTTTCCCGAGGCCGCAATAAATATTGCGTTTACTCAAAGAAGAGAAAAACTTGACTCCCGGTTCCTGTCCGTGGTCTAAATGCCACCCACAAAAAAGAAAATGTCGTTGCATGCAAGCGTTGAGATGGTGGGAACTTGCGTCTTATCGCATTTTGAATGAGCTACTACCCCCAGTAAAACATAAATCCTATCAAAAATGTGTTTACAGCATGTGAAGGTAGCGAAAAGTGATACTCAAGTGAACGGAAGTGTTGGTTGGACGAAAAAGAGACAAAGCTGGAAGTCTGGGGCCGAGACTCCAGTTGAGACCGCCATTTTGAATGTTTTGAATCCGTCCCAAATGAAAGACACATTGTTCTTAGCTTCGGGAGATTGTAGCGCTAGCTAACTCAGAGAAAAACGGGAACATTGAAGCTAATAGTATTAACTTTATCTCAAAACTGACTTTTGTTTCAAAACATCGTCCGATAGTGTGTTTTGTGCTTCAGATCGATCGTATGTTGCTTTCAATGTTTTGTATGTGGTTCGTGACCCTTTGGAAAAGTAGTTTCCCACGAAACCCCCCTACTCCTTGGAAATTACTGCCCTTTAACCCCCCCTCTCCCTCGGAATTTCCAATGGTCTTCCGTGGTGGGGGTATGGATATTTTCTGGAACCACACAATTCAAATCTAGTATCAAGCAAACCCTAAGTTAGCAGTTAATGCACAACATACACTGTTCCTCTATTACATGTAGCATACAGGCAACTCTACTTCGGCTCAGAGGTGTCTTTTATTACCTGGTAATGACCAATCAAGTCTCTCAGCTGCTTCAGCCTATCTCTTACATCCTGCAGTTTTCTGTTTCAATAAGGTATGACAATTAAAATTATTGATCAACAATTTTCACTCCAGCTAAGGTAGGGAAGCAAGCTAAATAATTAATTATATGTGACCTTTCACGCGAAAAGGGGGCTTATGGATTTCATAGTGAACCGTGAAATAAATTTCACGGTCACGGCCCGTGAATTTAATATTTCACGCCGTGAAATTGAAATTTCACGGCGTGTTCACTATTGCTCCAATTCTTTTCACTATGCTGAGTGAAAAAGTTCACGGCGTGAAATTGAAGACCGTGAAAATAATGAAGTCACGTCGTGGACTCACTCATGTTCACGCCGTGAAATTATGTTGCTACGCCATCCAGAATAACAGGAAAATTTCGTGGTCTGGTTTTGGAATTAAAATTGCGGTAAACAAGGAAATCGAATAATGGTATTTATATCTTCTCTTGTGTGAAAAGTTTTAAGTTTGTATGGGGCGCCGTTTCGTTAATTTCGGCGAAATCGAAGTTGGTACGATTATTTTGCTTTGTTGATGGCACGACGATCTATAATTTGGATGAAAATGTTTCATGACGATACTGACACGAATTACGCTAGCGAGCAAAACAGTTTATTTATTACAGTTTCTCCAATAGCATAAACAATCAAATACACTGAAAAATATCAGTGTAGGAGGAGA
>NC_090891.1:37811015-37821015 GCF_036669925.1 Montipora capricornis | reverse complement strand
AAAACATTCTTTTTTAAAATGTCTCGCATGCAATCAATTAACCCTTGGTAATTTCAAGTGATAATTATAGTAAAACATTTACCTCCTCCTCAGCTTCGGCCAAACGCATTTCTGCATCACGTTGCAAAGTGAGAAGTGCAGCCTGACGAGTTTGAAGTTCTTTGAGCTGTTGAAAAATGAAGTTTGTTTTTTATCTTTTTGTTTCAGCAGCAAAGTCTCTAGAGTAGAAAACGTTCGGAAAATAATGAGCTGCGAGGCTCGTCAAAGGGCCTATTCCATAACTGTACTGATGAAGGCACATGTACAACATATAAAAAGAAACATCATAACATAGAAAGACATAATCACTTAAGAATCAAACTTTTGCCATGAAGATGCAACTTCATATTGGGTTATATTCAGTAAATGAGGATTTACTTGTTACCTGTTGCTGCTGTTCTAGCATTTTTTTCAACAATGTATGCTGTTGTCTTAGTCCCTGAAGCTCCTCATCTCGAATGGAGGCTGATTCACTCTGGATGAAAACAGAAAATGTGAACCGTTGATGACCCAGACATTATAGTATATGCATTTCATTAAAGAAGAGAAAAAATGTTCAAGTACGATGTTGGTATCACAATCACTGCATTTTGCACCAACAATGGACCAAAAAAAAAGAGTAACATGATGCCCTTCCATTAATTCCCATACAAGCAATTTTCTTTATAAACTTTTTTTTTCTATAGACTATTTTCCCAATCCCATAATGCAACACGTTTTGGGGACTTCATCATGCTTCAGTGAACTGGATATCCATTGTCTAAATGCAAATGACCCCCCAAAATGAACTGAATTAGCGAATTTCCTGAAATAAGGAGATGTGACAAATTGCAAGAGCAGAAAGCCAGTCCTTTTGTCAATTAGCTAAGAAACAAACAAAGAAGTCTTATTCAAGTCTTACTGAGTTCTTATGGCTATAATCAAGCAAAAAGACAATGAAAACCTGGATGAAACATGGTTTTTGGGTAGTTGTATTTTTTCCTGGTTTAAATATTATTTTAAACCAGTTTGATATTGATTTTCCCTTGTTTCAGATTATGATAATGAATATTAGACAAAGAACTGGTTTGAAAAATTTCCACAACACAGTTATGGTTTTGACTCTCAGTCAATCTCTTAGTTTGACCTAAGCAAGACCCAAGGTAATAATGTACAAAGAGTTTTGAGCAGTACTATAAGTACTATAGGCCATTATGTTCTACTTGGCTCAAGGTGAGGTGCACTTTGTATACTGCTCCTGGGAATGAAAACCTCCATAGGGTGGCATTTGCACAATACAAGGCTATATGTTGCAGTTTGCGTCTACTTTTATAAAATAATTAGGATAGTACGCACACTCTCACTGGTTGATAGCAGTGTATATATGACTGTATGTAACCACCGCTGTGACATCACAAGAATTTGGATTGCTTTACGTGTTGTCAGATGCATGTTTTGATTGGCTGGTAAGAAATATGAGCGAGTATCAAGAAAATCTCTTTCAATCGAGGAGTAAAAAACCATCATTTTCCTTCACTTGTCAAATTACTGTTGAGAAATATTTTATAAAAGCAATAGAAGACTTTTTTTCGTGTTTAAATAGCCTCATCTCAACAATCAGGAAATTGGGAGAATTCCCGACAGTTTTGCAAACCCTCAACTGTGTCTCCCTCGCATATAGATGATGCGATGTCGACACAGTAATTAAGCCCTCTATTGCTTAATTATTACATTTTACCTTTTCCTCTTCAGTCAATGACTGCAGACTCAATGAAGGAGTGTTCTCCATTGTGGAATCATGTTCTACAGCCTGAAACAAAACAAAATGAATATTCAATCGTACACCCAAGTATGATTCAAACAATAGACATTTCACAGAAAAATAGTAATGCTGGGTCAGCCAGCCATTGTAGAAGGCATTTAAAACTTTTAAACCAGAGAAGTTTATTTGCAGATATACTCACCACAGTTCGTTGAAGCAATTCAATGTAGGCCCGTTCCTGCTGTTTTAGCTGCTTTATGAGCCTTGAAATCTTTGTTGTCTGTTCATTCAGTTCACTAGACTGGGATATAACAATCATCAATGACCTTGAGCTGACAAAAAGTTAATGGGATTGTAAGCAATGTTGGCATAGATAAAGATGAGATTGCTTATCACCATTACCTGCAGGTCAGTGGCACTTGTATTTCGCAGAGTAACCAACATTGCTGATGCCTGTTTGAGAAAGTCCTTCGACCAAAGAAATAAGCATAGCACCATAATCATACAATACACTAAAAATGGGAACTTTTAAAATTAATGGAAATACATTAAGATCCTTGAAAGGAGATCATCCTAGCAAAAGATAGTTTTAGCATAAAATTAATTAAATTAAATGAGACCTGAGTGTCAAATGTTTGTGTGAAACCTAGCACAAAAACTTTGTAGCAAGAACGGGAAGCCGTATGCTACTGTCATATTGTGGTTTAGAACCAAGCTATCTTTCAAGAGCTTGAAGTTGGTGTACATCGGTATCTGCAGAGGGACCTGGGTGCCTTTTTGTCGCAGCCGCCTATATCTAGAAGACTTTCAACTGAACTGGGCAAATTCAGACATATTTTGATTGGACTTTTTTTTTAGTTTACTTACATAAAATTGGACAGAAGGGTGAAATACTTCTGAAGTCTTTTATTGTTTGTTAAAATTTCGGAGCTTTCTAGCTTTAATCCCACTTTGGACAATGGAAATTAAATGAAGGGCAATAATTTTACTATTTTAAATGTTTAGAACAATAGTTAACGTTGTTGACATCTCAAAAATTCTCCCTAAAGTTTTTGCTATTTTCCATTGGTATTCTTATGAGCATGTGCATGTAAAAGTTCACCCAGCTGATTATGGTCCTTATACTCATACAAGACGAGTTTTGCCAGTTGTGTTTACTATGCATTAGAATATACTTAACATCGCAGAAGGCTAGAATTCACCTGATTCATTGGGCACATTGCTTTAAGATACAGTACAAATCCAACTTACCCTAACTTGATTAAGTCTTGAAATTATCAGTGTTGTATTGACCTTCATGTGGTAAAAAAGAGTGAAAAATTCATTTCCATGCAAGCAAAACTCATGTAAAGTACAAAATATAAGAAAAACCAAAACTGTAGAAAAATGTTTTTTTAGAAGACTGTCCACTTTGCTACTTTAAAGATGTGATCAGCCACTCCACTTACATGAAGTGACGCCAATGACTACATGAATGAAACATGCATGTGAGCTAAAATATGTAACGACTCGCATGTGTTGCCTCTGAGAGCCCATGACTGACCACAAAGGATAAACAACTGCTTCTTGTTATTCAGTCTGTTAAATTGACCTACAAGTCTACAACTCAGTGAATACAAAGAACATACCTTGGAGCCTCTTGCGTTGCTAGTACCATCTGTTGAGGGTCTTGTTGTCTCTGTCTCATTCATCTCAAGCAACGGCAGGGTAACAGCAGATGCAGCACTTCTTGACTGCGTAGGAACAGGCCTCTCATTGTTTGCTGGGCCAGAAGAGGGATTTTGACGTCTGCTTACTCTTGTCTTGGGACTTTGGTGAACAGGCTGGAGTCGTGGAAAGAAGTGAGCTTGAATTAATGCATTTAAATAACGCTAATGTAGACTAACAGTGAAGTCGAGGGTGCATTGTGATAACCAACATCTTATTAATTTTTGTAATCCCAATCAACCCTGCATTGTCTACTGTAAAATACAGAACTGACCTTGTTATCATCAAATGAAAGGCGCTGCCTTAAACTTTCCATAGCAGCTATTTCAGTGCTTGGGGTTCCAGGTGGCAAACGAGTTCTTGGGATGGTAGCCGGGGTGTGGTGATGCTTCCTGGTAAAAGGGGCATTGGTGTCAGAGGTGGGTGATCCTGGACTAGTTTTACTTGGTAACTTCACTTGCTCGAAGTGTTTTCCTTTCTTTTTTGTTGCACCAGTCTTGCTTGATGGAGACTGAGAGCTTCCTCTGGAAGACCATCCCTGCTGACAACAGATGTAAAGTGGCTTGGAAAAATGCTATTTCCCTATTTTCTCATTTGTACAGTTGAGAGCAGAACAAAAGTAACTGATATTTGACATAGGATAGTTGTAGCAATAGTTTCAAATAGTCAGAGGTACATGTACCATGATTTCCTTGGCTACATAGAGTATGGGAATAATAAGACAAACCCATGCTCCATTGAAGACTAAAAATCATGAAAAATTGACAGTGAAATAAATTGTTTTACCCATTGACTCCTGGAAGTGACTTAACAGATTTTTTAATTTACTCTTTCGAATGCCAGACGCTTTTACTCGTCAGCTAGATGCAACTGGCTCAGGTATGACAAAAGACATGTAACAGTTGCCTGACAGTTAAAACAATTTTGAAGCTCCTTAAAATGCCTCATTTGAAAGACTTTGCAAAGTAACTAGGAGAATAAGTATTCTTTTTCTAAAATTACATCTTTAGTTTGAGAGAGATTCACATTTTTGTCCCAAAACTGATGACATCATTGGATGTTCACCACCCCAAAGTACATTATATTTACCAGGTTATTTGGCAAGGATTGCTGCTCAGCTTGCTCTTCAGAGCGTCGCAACTCTGTTAGCAGGCTTAAATCAGTGTCAAGACTAGTAGGGTATCGACGTGCTGCCCATCTTTGAGACCTTGGCTCTGATAATGGTGCACGCAGTGGTAGCGTTGACCTGTCACCATCATCTGGTGGCGCTCGTCCAGCCATAGCAAAGTGAAACTACCTGTCTGATTCAAAAGCACAACAATAACAGACTTTATAAAGAGCAAGCAATGTTTTGTTCCTCTGTATTTATTTTCAATGTTTGTTGTGGAATATTTGAATAACTGTTGTTTCGCATGAGTTTCGAATACGAACGTTTCAGTATCATTATAGGCCAAAGATACTAAAAAGTGTAAAAACTCAGGATTAAGAGAGTGCTATTGAATATGTCAGTACTATTGCTCTATGGGAAATTACAAATGACTGTTTTTATTTTGTTACTGTCCCGAAAAACATAGCACGAGCTGGAAATCCCCCATGGAATCGAACTCCTTTGAAACTTGTATAACAGCCGTTTTAATGCAAGGAAAGGATTAATCGCCTGCGACGAATATAACGTTTGAGATTTATATGCGTCTGCCAACTGTATCGTTTTCATCTTAAGACGACTTTTATGTCTCTAGCAAAACGACGGCGGATGCGATCCAAGCAAGACTATTACCGGCAAGAAATTTCTCACTTATCTTAAATTTTAGGACTAAGTGAACAAGACTTGCAATGAAATAGATAACGTAACAGACTATTCGACCGATGAGCTACTAAGTTACTTTCGTTAAAAGATCGAATATTTGTGTCAAAATTTCTATTTCAACAAGAAAGCAAATGGGTCGCAAAGCCTTTGCAGTAACAATAAGCTACTTTTAATTCTCTGCACTGTCCAAATTTTGTGCTCTATGGGAAGATGTACATATGTATTTAGGTACTAAATCTCGCGGAAAAAAAGATCTGATGAATTAATTAAATTAAAGATAGAAAACACCTTCAGCTAAACAGTTTAAGGCCATAGCTTTAGTATCCTTGCAAATTAACCTTCAAGTTTATGTTTCTAGCAGCGCGATTTGAGCTAACATGTTTACGAGTGCCTGGAAACTGAAGCTCTCAAACCTAATAATTCCAATATGCACCAATTCCTTTCACTGTCACGCCAAACAGTGTCTCTTACCTCGAGGTTGTTCACGGAGCTTCAAAACCTTGATTTCTCTGTTAGTTAAAAGCCATAATTTGCTTCAATTTTTGCAGAACTTAGCAAAGTTTGCTCAAATCTTCCTACGCGCCACACGGTTCCTTTGAGCACAGGCCATTGGCGGAAAAAATAAGCGCGCAATGAAGCGTGGGAAACGTGGGATGAAAATTCCAGGGGAAAAAAAAAAATTCTCATAAAATCCCACAATGCCCTCCTCGGGATTACCTTATCCACGCAAATCCCATAATACACCTCTTTACTGGGTTGCCATATGGCAATCCAGTCGGAAAACGACTTTACTGTTAACTCCCGTCTTTTACGGTACTTTTTGGTGCAAACGTAAAGCCAAAGCCAAAACGTTTTTGGACCTGGCATCAGATTAAACTGAAAAGAAGACGAATTATGAAGCATAAACAACATCTTCAGTCCTTCCTTAGTGTGCGCAATAAACGTTTGTTTAGTGCAACTGCAAGACATGCATGACATGCACGAAAACGTCCGTCAGAACAATTTGGAGCTAGGTTTTTTTGCAGACTATTTAAAGACGAAACGAGTGAGTTTTACTCAAGAGCGTGTTTTGTTATCTTTAAACTGAATTTGTTACCAAAGCTTAAAAACTAAAAGACCTCAAAATGGGACAAAATGAGGCCAAAGGGCCTCTGCTGGTACGACGTCTGGCTGACCCCTCAAATGGTCTTAATGACCCCCACTTGAAAAAATTAGCTGGAACGCTGCAGCTCATTTTGTGTAACACGTGCCGCAGGCAACCCAGTGTACATTCTTGGAGCGTTTACTATAATCATTGCTTGGGACATCTTCGTGTTGCAAGAGATCGAAAACAATGACTATGATGCAAGGAGTGAACCCTTTCCCGAGTAGATTTATTTACAGAACGCCTCCGGATCCGGACCCTTGAGAGATTCAGCACGTCCATCGTTGAAAAGCCAATCAAAACACCGGGTTGGTGTCATTGGGTGTCACCTTGCTTTTTTTCTTGTCATCAAAACCAGCCTATCTCAGCCTCAAGCAAATTATGATACTTTTCGCGGGGAAAATCTGAATCTAAAAATAAATTTACTCATAAATATTCTTGCTCTTTGGCCATTTCAACTTAATCAAAACCACTGTTTGTTTTATGTTTTTGATTACATTTACTCGCTAAAGGCGCTGTTACACTGTGAAATGTTTCGTGAAACTTGTCTCGCAATGTTTTGGCAACATTGTGGCGGGACAAGTTGCACGAAACATTTCACAGTATAACATACCCTGCAACGGGCCAAAATCGTTGCGAGACAAGTTGCACGAAAAGTAGAACCTTATTCTACTTTTGCCAACGGCTCTTGCAACTTGTCTTGACTGATTGATGATTGAATGATTGAATGATTGACTGATGATTGACTGGGATCGAATCGGATAAGATCATCGGTAGTCAGTATAAATGACTCCAATGGGGAGACCCTGATGATTAAGCGGCTGTGGAATTCTTAGCGCAGATAAGAGGAAAAAATATTTTTATGGTAAATTCCTTTCATTAGTCCCTATTTTTCCTCGTATTGAAACAAAGATCCGGTGATCCCATGTGATCCAATCCAGGATTCATTTCCATGCAATCCCACTACACCATGGGCGCAAAGTTTATTTATGATTTCATGTTATTTTACGTGAAAGTACCTTGCGAAGTTATCACCTGTGCCAAAGCAGTAGTCTACTGGAAAAGAAATGTACAGCTGTTGTTTCTTTTCCAATGGCTTAGGGGTTTTTTGCACTTAAGGTTTGAAATCAACAGTGCCCAAAATGCTAGGAAATTACTACTTTGCTATTGTTGGTCCTTTTGACAATCCAGTATTTGAAATGGAGTTCAATCCAAGAAGTATGGATTCTTCGCAAAGCCGGGACCAAAGTTATAAGGTTTGTATTTCATGGTACTTTACGATTGGAAACTAGGTGTATCTTTGGCGTTGGTTTTATATGAAATGCACCAAGGCTCTCAGCCCTTGTCCAGCATGGAGATAACCGAACTAAAATATAGGGAAGATACACATGCACATGTATCAGTTTACAAACATTGTTTTTGTTATTCAAATGTGCCAACCTCGGGAACAAAAGATCCTTTGTTTCAAAAGCCAATGAGGCTCTGCTGGTTGGCACGTTAATGGCAAAATTAATTATTATACCTGTAGGTGACATCAATGATATCAATCGCTACATGCAAAAAACGTGCACAGAAAAAGCTTCAGATGCACATCCAAACATACGTAGAGTACAGTACCATGCAAAAGTAAGTTGACAATCCCTCAAAGCTCAAAATTTCTAGTAAATATTCAATTCTAAACTCTATTGTTTTGCTTTCGAGAAGTTATGTTTCACCTTGAAATCTCTGATCGAGATCCTCAAAAAAAAAAAAAAAACTCAAGGGTCTCTAAACTCGATCCTCGATCCTTGATTTTCTAATCTCGAGCCTTGAAACCTGATCCTCGATGCTTGAAAACATTGAGGATCGCGGATCGAGTTTCAAGTCAAGACTGTCAACTTACTTTTCCACAGTACTGTATTTATTAGAGCCCACAGCACCCACTGCCTTCCTTTCGTTAAATTATCATTGCATATTTGAATAGATTTTAAAAATAGGGAAGATATCTGTTTACGAACACTGCTTTTGTTATTCAAATATGCCAACCACAGGGACAAAACACCCTTTGTTTCAACAGCCAGTGAGGCTCTGGTTGGCACATTAATTACAATAGGTTATGTCAACAATATCTTCGCTATAGAAATTGATCATGCGAGAGTGTTTCGCCATCTCAATTCTCTCTGTGAGCCATCTGGAACTATCCACATCACACTTTCACTAAAAGCTTGTGCATGTAAACCATTGCATCTTTTTAAAAAATAATGACAATTTTCAGTGAACAGCACCTCACAAGGATTTTTTACTGTTTATGAAGTTAAAAGAGACTAAGTATAAGTTTACCTTATACCTCCATATCAGCAATTTTCTTCAAATTTGGATTTTTCGGTTAAAAAGTAATGATCGAAATGGGATCTCTAACATAAAAAAGAAATTATTCAAAAAGATTAAATATTGATGAAGAGAAATGATGGTTTTACATTTTGGCCAGAAGTAAAAATTACCCATCTGATTGACAGTTTTAGTGCTGTTTTCTCGAATCAATTTTTTCACTAGAAGCAGATACTTTAAAGAGCTAAAACTCACAGGGAATTTGTCTGATCGCCCCAAATTTTGACAGTGGCTAATATAAACAACAAAATGTGTCTGCAAATTTTTTATTTCTAAATATTTTTTCTCTGAGAGCGATTTTTGTACAAACACTTCTACATTTTTTTAATACTATTTCGCAAACATTCTATAACTTTTCACTGTAACTGAGTATGGCAAAACGCAGACACGTTTTTTAGCGCTTTGGGTCGGGGAACAAAGGAACAAAATAAAATAGCGAAAAGCAAAATTTGCTTTGACTTGTAGCTTTGAAAAGGTGATTCCGACGCTCGCATTTAGAGGCCGTGAAAACTTCGACAATTCATTTAATTTCAAAATTCTTGATATGGTTTGATAGCCAGCCCTATAAGCTTTAATTTGATATAGGAGTTTAGGTATCTACAGTTTAAACTGGACGCGCTGCATCGCTCGGATGCGAGACACCCCTAAAGGTATACGGTAACCTTAAGAGGTTTTCATGTGTCATGAAAAGAGTAGTCTTTACCCTCAACAATTGGTGTCTCGAAAACAAAGACCCTAGGACCCTAAAACCCAAAGACCCCGAAAATGGATAAAATGCGGAAACAAATAAAGTACCCCAAAACCCTCAATTTGGCTAACCATAGGCCTAACTAGGGGTCCTTGGGTCTTTATGTTTGAGACACCCCGTCAACAATGCATTTATGAAGTAAATAATCAACTACCATACATGTACGTATTTGTTACCCAATGTGCTTTTAATCCTCAGAGAGATGATCATAGGCATCTCAATCAGTTTATTGCCCATGCCGCCTTAGACCTTGTTGATGAAACTATGTGGACTACAAATAGCATGTAGGTGTAAATCACAAGAAACATGTATCACAAAATAATGATAAGTTGTTTTCTTTTCATTGTAGTTCAAAACCAAGAATTTTGCAAGTCCCAATGCTATTGGTTCTGGTTAACCCTTGGACTTGTGGGATTGAGACTTGAAGTGCCCCTGTGATCAAAAAAT